>NW_023994141.1:157500-197500 GCF_015586225.1 Lucilia sericata | reverse complement strand
AGTTAGTTAGTTAATTAGTTAGTTAGTTAGTTAGTTAGTATAGTTAGTTAGTAGTTAGTTAGTTAGTTAGTTAGTTAGTTAGTTAGTTAGTAGTTAGTTAGTTAGTTAGTTAGTTAGTTAGTTAGTTAGTTAGTTAGTTAGTTAGTTAGTTAGTTAGTTAGTTAGTTAGTAGTTAGTTAGTTAGTTAGTTAGTTAGTTAGTTAGTAGTTAGTTAGTTAGTTAGTTAGTTAGTTAGTTAGTTAGTTAGTTAGTTAGTTAGTTAGTTAGTTAGTTAGTTAGTTAGTTAGTTAGTTAGTTAGTTAGTAGTAGTTAGTTAGTTAGTAGTTAGTTAGTTAGTTAGTTAGTTAGTTAGTTAGTTAGTTAGTTAGTTAGTTAGTTAGTTAGTTAGTTAGTTAGTTAGTAGTTAGTTAGTTAGTTAGTTAGTTAGTAGTTAGTTAGTTAGTAGTTAGTTAGTAGTTAGTTAGTTAGTTAGTTAGTTAGTTAGTTAGTTAGTAGTTAGTTAGTTAGTTAGTTAGTTAGTTAGTTAGTAGTTAGTTAGTTAGTTAGTTAGTTAGTTAGTTAGTAGTTAGTTAGTTAGTAGTTAGTTAGTTAGTTAGTTAGTTAGTTAGTTAGTTAGTTAGTTAGTTAGTTAGTTAGTTAGTTAGTTAGTTAGTTAGTTAGTTAGTTAGTTAGTTAGTTAGTTAGTTAGTTAGTTAGTTAGTTAGTTAGTTAGTTAGTTAGTTAGTTAGTTAGTTAGTTAGTTAGTTAGTTAGTTAGTTAGTTAGTTAGTTAGTTAGTTAGTTAGTTAGTTAGTTAGTTAGTTAGTTAGTTAGTTAGTTAGTTAGTTAGTTAGTTAGTTAGTTAGTTAGTTAGTTAGTTAGTTAGTAGTTAGTTAGTTAGTTAGTTAGTTAGTTAGTTAGTTAGTTAGTTAGTTAGTTAGTTAGTTAGTTAGTTAGTTAGTTAGTTAGTAGTTAGTTAGTTAGTTAGTTAGTTAGTAGTTAGTTAGTTAGTTAGTTAGTTAGTTAGTTAGTTAGTTAGTTAGTTAGTTAGTTAGTTAGTAGTTAGTTAGTTAGTTAGTTAGTTAGTTAGTTAGTTAGTTAGTTAGTTAGTTAGTTAGTAGTTAGTTAGTTAGTTAGTTAGTTAGTTAGTTAGTTAGTTAGTTAGTTAGTTAGTTAGTTAGTTAGTTAGTTAGTTAGTTAGTTAGTTAGTTAGTTAGTTAGTTAGTTAGTTAGTTAGTTAGTTAGTGTTTCTTTGTTTGTTTGTTTGTTTATCCCCACTATAGTTATGTAGGGTAGCCAACACTATTCTCTCTACCTTTTATTTTCAAACCTACACACTCACACATCGCATTTCCTATGTGTGTCTGTTTATAAATGTATGATTTTAAGTTTTCTTGCCGGGATAAAATGTACACGCTTATATGCTTCTGATTGTTGCTGCTACCAACGTGTGCTAACGATGCATAGTTTTGCTTTAGCTGCTGATGTAGGCCGACCGCCTGACATACAGTAGCTTTAATAAAAAAACAGCAACAATTCGACTCGAACAAAACAAGATAAAGCAAAAACAAAAAAACACAAACACACTCTACAAAAACTTTACACACATGCTGAGACGGAAGTGAGCTACATTTTCCAACCAAACGGAAATGGGTTGAAGCTTAAGCGTGGAGGATATTGTGGCATCAGGAAAAAAAATATAAAGTGAGCCTTTTATGCTTCAACATACGAGTGAAATCGAAAAATATTTAGTAGTGTATGAAATTAAACAGCAATAGAAGCTACAATGTTGCATATTCGTACATGCAACATTGCAATATATGTACATACGTTACACTACTTACGTATGTATGTACACATACATATCTATATAAACATACGTTAAGTACGTTCAGAAGAATTGTGAAGACCACCACCACACCACACACTGGTGGTGGTCTGAATAGCCAACAATGCGTAATGTAAATTGAAAAGGTAGAGAAGATGATTGTACTTTATACCAAGTAAGTGCTCCTCTTGTGTTTGATTTTTTTTACATTTATCTCATATTTTTTTTATCTCGGTATTGTAACTCTGTACAAGTATGTTATTTTTATACATGTACCATCATACAATTTACTTAAGTGAGTAATGCGGAACACTGAGAACATTTTTCAAACATAATTTACACATTTCCTGAAGATTTTAAAACCATTACTATTTCAATTCTAAGAAAATAGTATACATTTAATCTACTTCTTTATCTATTTATAGTTTGCAAAAAGTAAATCATCTTATACTTAATTTCTTTCAGTGTTTAACATGCGTAAATACTGGGGCATCACTAGTATTGCTTTGTATTATTTCTGAATATCTATCTGCATTACATTTATGTAAGTTTTGTATTGCGGGTGCTGGTTCTATGTTGTTTGCTTTTTTAAACTATAAATAAAATTTAACGACGTGAAAAAACAAAAAAACTAAACTACATATACATTCTTAAAACTAAGAATATACTTGCTAAGATCAAACAATAGTTTCCCGCTTTATTCAATTTTATTCTCTCACTTACATTCCTATGTTTATATTATGTGTGTGAATCCTGTTTTACATTTATTCAAATGTACTCGTCTATCCTACAACTACTACTATTATATACTTAAACCTTAAACACAAAAATAAAACTTCGTTTGCATTTGTAACTCATGAATTTTTAATATTGGAATGTTTAAAATACATTCGTTTTCAGGTTTTTGGTTTTCAGAGTTTCACTTGTTACATGTACTTTTAAAAACCTGTAGGGTTGTGTAGTGATTGACTAGGAAATGTTCTAAATTTATTGCATCTGCATGTTGAAATTTTGTCTATTTGAAAAATGTGTAAATTCAATTAAAGTGAAAAGGATTGCGTTTATTTTTATACACACAGGATATCAAATAATTTATGCGGAGTTTTTAATAGCTTAAGAATTTTTATTTAAATTATTTTTCAACTGAACTGAACTAAAACTAGAACTGACCTAGAACTGAACTAGAACTGACTGAACTAGAACTGAACTAGAACTGAACTAGAACTGAACTAGAACTGAACTAGAACTGAACTAGAACTGAACTAGAACTGAACTAGAACTGAACTAGAACTGAACTAGAACTGAACTAGAACTGAACTAGAACTGAACTAGAACTGAACTAGAACTGAACTAGAACTGAACTAGAACTGAACTAGAACTGAACTAGAACTGAACTAGAACTGAACTAGAACTGAACTAGAACTGAACTAGAACTGAACTAGAACTGAACTAGAACTGAACTAGAACTGAACTAGAACTGAACTAGAACTGAACTAGAACTGAACTAGAATGAACTAGAACTGAACTAGAACTGAACTAGAACTGAACTAGAACTGAACTAGAACTGAACTAGAACTGAACTAGAACTGAACTAGAACTGAACTAGAACTGAACTAGAACTGAACTAGAACTGAACTAGAACTGAACTAGAACTGAACTAGAACTGAACTAGAACTGAACTAGAACTAGAACTGAACTAGAACTGAACTAGAACTGAACTAGAACTGAACTAGAACTGAACTAGAACTGAACTAGAACTGAACTAGAACTGAACTAGAACTGAACTAGAACTGAACTAGAACTGAACTAGAACTGAACTAGAACTGAACTAGAACTGAACTAGAACTGAACTAGAACTGAACTAGAACTGAACTAGAACTGAACTAGAACTGAACTAGAACTGAACTAGAACTGAAACTAGAACTGAACTAGAACTGAACTAGAACTGAACTAGAACTGAACTAGAACTGAACTAGAACTGAACTAGAACTGAACTAGAACTGAACTAGAACTGAACTAGAACTGAACTAGAACTGAACTAGAACTGAACTAGAACTGAACTAGAACTGAACTAGAACTGAACTAGAACTGAACTAGAACTGAACTAGAACTGAACTAGAACTGAACTAGAACTGAACTAGAACTGAACTAGAACTGAACTAGAACTGAACTAAACTGAACTAGAACTGAACTAGAACTGAACTAGAACTGAACTAGAACTGAACTAGAACTGAACTAGAACTGAACTAGAACTGAACTAGAAATGAACTAGAACTGAACTAGAACTGAACTAGAACTGAACTAGAACTGAACTAGAACTGAACTAGAACTGAACTAGAACCGAACTAGAACTGAACTAGAACTGAACTAGAACTGAACTAGAACTAGAACTGAACTAGAACTGAACTAGAACTGAACTAGAACTGAGCTAGAACTGAACTAGAACTGAACTAGAACTGAACTAGAACTGAACTAGAACTGAACTAGAACTGAACTAGAACTGAACTAGAACTGAACTAGAACTGAACTAGAACTGAACTAGAACTGAACTAGAACTGAACTAGAACTGAACTAGAACTGAACTAGAACTAGAACTGAACTGGAACTGAACTAGAACCGAACTAGAACTGAACTAGAACTGAACTAGAACTGAACTAGAACTGAACTAGAACTGAACTAGAACTGAACTAGAACTGAACTAGAACTGAACTAGAACTGAACTAGAACTGAACTAGAACTGAACTAGAACTGAACTAGAACTGAACTAGAACTGAACTAGAACTGAACTAGAACTGAACTAGAACTGAACTAGAACTGAACTAGAACTGAACTAGAACTGAACTAGAACTGAACTAGAACTGAACAAGAACTGAACTAGAACTGAACTAGAACTGAACTAGAACTGAACTAGAACTACATTAAGTGTGAAAAACATCTGTTCTTTCCGTAATTGTTTGGCAAAACTTCAATTATAAATATTTAGCACATAATCATTTATTATTTTTTGTGACAACGAAATAACATTTAACATAGAAACAATTTGAAACAGGTTAACAGCTGTCAATGGGCAATGTTTAAAAAAAAGTCAATGGGAATTTAGTACATAAAGATAATAACTTAAACCCATATTAATCAATTCAAGTAATTGATCTATTCTTTAATCCAATCTGTCAATCTTTTCCTGTGCTTAAAGAATTTAATTAAAGGAAAACAATGAAATAAGTTAAATAAATAAATTTGATTTATCGTTGTTCGCCCCAACATTTGTTCACACTTAAATACATTTCACCATAAAACATCACTACTAACCCTTATGGAAACAAACTAATATTAAGAACTTTTATTAAACAAAGTTGATTTTGAAATTTAACTGAGATTCTACCATTGGTCGTTATTGGAGTTTAGAATCTTTTGTTAGGACTATGTAGTACCAACCAAATGCAACAGCATTTCGCAAAAAAATTAAAATTGCATTTAATGGAAACGAATATGAATTTTACAGCCTCAACTTGGTTTTAAATATAAAAAATTTTAATTGTCTGAAAAATTCAACCGAAAAAAATAACTCTAGCATTTCGAGGAAATCTATTTGTATTTGGAGAGATTTTCCGTTTGAAAATTTTATGTTGTTGTTTGTGTAGTTGTTTCGTATGTTCGTTTATAGGTTTAACTTGTTGTTGTTTTTTTTTTTAGTTTTTGCGCATAAAAAGCTAAAACACCAAAAAGCTAAGTCAAATAGAAAAATAAACAAATTTCCTAACTGATGAACACAACAACACTTAACACAAATACACACACACAGATACACACATCCCTACATACATACATACACTCTCACTAAAATATGAATTTCCTACATACCAACCGACAAGCAGCAGCATTTTCTAAAAGAATAAAAAATATTTTGTGTTTTTTTTAATTTTTTCACATCAGAGATACTTGCACTAGACGAATAAATTGCTGTTGCAAAAAATAAATAAAACAAACGAAAAAAATTCATACTAAAAAACAACAACAAAAAGGAAAAAATATTTATAAAAACAACGACAACAAAATTTAAAACATGCAGTACATGCACCTTGCAATTTCAACAGAATTCCCCAGAGTATGTGGTGACTGAGTGTGTGTGTGTGTGTACGTCTTTGATCGTTAGTGAGTCAGTCGGTAAGTGAGTGAGTAATGGTTGGGGGTTCAATAAACTGTAATACTAACACAAAGACACAAACAATCTCACATAAAAACACGGCGTAACTATGACGGTGTGGACGTGTGGCATGAAAGTGTTTTGGCCTTTAAGGCACTATGGCGCAAGGAATTGCAAAATAAACAAATATATTTCTATGGAAAAATAGGGATGAAGTTTTTCTATAGAAAATTAAAACGAAATTTTGTCAACAGAAAAGTAAAACAGAATATAGCAGACAATTTCCTATGGAAATAATTTTCTATAGAAAAATTAAATAAAAAACTTTCTAAAGGAAAATTAAACAGAAAATGTTTTATAGAAAAATTAAACAAAAAATTTTCTATAGAAATATTAAAAAAAAAATTCTATAGAAAACTTAAACAAAAAATGAAACAAAACATTTTCTATAGAAAAATTAAACAAAAACATTTCTATAGAAAAATTACACAGAAAATTTTCTATAGAAAAATGAAACAAAAAATTTTCTATAGAAAAATGAAAAATTTTATATAGAAAAATTAAACGAAAAATTTTCTATAGAAAAATTTAACAACAAATTTTGTATAGAAAACTTAAAGAAAAAATTTTCTATAGAAAACTTAAACAAAAAATTTTCTATAGAAAACTTAAACAAAAAATTTTCTATAGAAAACTTAAACAAAAAATTTTCTATAGAAAACTTAAAAAGAAAATTTTTTATAGAAAACTTAAACAGAAAATTTTCTATAGAAAACTTAAACAAACAATTTTCTATAGAAAACTTAAACAAAAAATTTTCTATAGAAAACTTAAAAAGAAAATTTTTTATAGAAAACTTAAACAGAAAATTTTCTATAGAAAACTTAAACAAAAAATTTTCTATAGAAAACTTAAACAAAAAAATTTTCTATAGAAAACTTAAAAAGAACATTTTTTATAGAAAACTTAAACAGAAAATTTTCTATAGAAAACTTAAACAGAAAATTTTCTATAGATAACTTAAACAAAACATTTTCTATAGAAAACTTAAACAGAAAATTTTCTATAGAAAACTTAAACAGAAATTTTTCTATAGAAAACTTAAACAAAACGTTTTCTATAGAAAACTTAAACAGAAAATTTTCTATAGAAAAATCAAACAGAAATGTTTCTATAGAAAATTACGCAAAAATTTTTCAAAGAAAAACCAAACAGAAATTTGTCTATAAAAGAATTAAGGGGAAAGTTTTCTTTAGAAAAATCTAAAATTTTCTATAGAAAATGTTCTCTAACCCATTGTTATATTTTGATGGCAGTACACATTCCGGAAGACATGAGACTTTATAAAATCAAAATGATTTTCCATTTTTTTTTTTTTTGTGTTCATCGCACATCATATACACATCACACATCTGATAACTGCGTAAGTTGTTGGGGATCTTTTTATGATGGAGGAAATTTCAAAACGAATGAACAGCTACAACAACAACAACGACTACAAAAAGACTGCAAGAAACCTGAAGAAAAAGTATAAAATCCGCCGCCTATAAACCGTTTGACAGAAAATGTGTTTTTTTTTCTCTCTCTTCTTTTTTGCCAAAGTCTATTTATAAAAAAAAAACTCATGACATCTTTTGAACAATAAGCAAAGATACAAATACTAGAACTTGTTGTATATGCATCCATTTCAGTATCTCTCCTCTAGATATGATTTGGTTCATGTATTCTTTATGTTCGATGCAATGCTGTGTAAACTTTACATTCTAGATATGAAATGTTTTTGTTGGATATTCATCATGGTAATAGATACGTCTACAAACTCATAAGTTTTTGTGAGTGAATGTTATAAACATTCATACAGATATATTTCAGTATTTTCATCCAATATAAAAATAGAGTACAATGCCTATTTGTTTGTCATACAGTCAATCAGTTTTTTTTTTAATTTTTTCACTTTTTTTTTTTCTCGTTATATTTTAACCTGACAATCAGACCAAACCATGCATTCATTCATTTGCTATTGTCTGCAACAATACATATCGAATGAACCCTCTCTGAACATGAATACTATATAGTAGTACAAATGGAGCAATGTCTTTTTCAATTTTTCCTATAATGTTTGTTTGTTTGTATCTATAGATAAATAGTGTATGTTTCGTTTGTAGGATACGAAAAGGGTATATTCCAATGGTTGTATGTATGTACGTGTGTACGTAACAAATAAACTAGAGAACACAATCATATTATCTATCATCATTATTCATTCACCTGTATACAGTTTATACAGGGAGTGATAGAAAAAAAGTGGTTGACAGTTTAAAATTTTAAAATTTAACACAGAAATTTCCATAGAAAAGGATAAATTTATAGTTCTTTAAAAAAAATATCCTTTAACTTAGTGAGAAGGGTATTAGTATATAAGTTAGTCATTACGTTTGTTATATCTATAATGAATATATTCCGAGTCCTTATATAGCGTAGTCGATTAAGCTATGTCCGTCTGTCTGTATTTTTGTTGAAATCAATTTTCTGAAGACCCCTGGTATCTTCGGGACCCAAATCCTTCTTCTAAAGGTACTTTTTGGAATTTTATATAATATTGAACCTAAAAACATAAAATAAGTAGGTTCAGGGGTACATTAGATCCTATTAAATGGGACTTTTTTGGTATAACTTCGTTCTTCAAATGGTATGTTTTAAATTTACTATAAAAGGGGACTTTTGGTACTTGTTCGTTCTTCAATATTGAAGCTAGAGACATATCGCTAAGCATAGGTATTGTGTTTATAGCATGTTCGTTCTTCAAAAGGTACATTTTGAATTTTCTATAATACTGAACCAAGAAGTAAATGAAAACCTATAAAATGGGACTTTTTGGTACTTTTTCGTTCTTCAAAAGGTACGTTTTAAATTTACTGTAAAAGGGGAAATTTTGGTACTTTTTCGTTCTTCAACATTAAAGCTAGAAACATAATAATAAGTATGTAGAGCCCGAAGTAAATGAGCACCAATAAAATAGGACTTTTAGGTACTTTTTCGATTTTCAAAAGGTACTTTTTGAATTTTCTATAATACAGAACCTAGAAACATGAAATCAAGCATGTACAGCCCGGAGTAAGTGAGAACATATAAAAGGGAACATTTTGTTCTACTTTTTTTGTTCTTCAAAAGGTACTTTTTGGAATTCTCTAAAATATTGCACCTAGAAACATAAAAGTGGTAGGTCCAGGAGTAAAACCTATAAAATGGAACTTTCTGGTACTTTTTCATTCTTCAAAAGGTACGGACGGACATCGTTTATAAAAATTAAGATCTGAAAGAATAAAATATATATTTTTACTTTTTATAGAAAATGTCGTAATTTTGTACCATCAAAGCCACAAAGTTCATGGAGCGAGTTATTGTTTTGGCCGTTTCAGTAGTGGTGATTTTGACCTTTGGAAATCATAGCTTTTGAATTAGAATGTACCGAGGAACTGCCTTTTTAAGAACCTCATATAAGAATACCTCTCAATTGATGCGTATTAAAGTACTGTACACGTGAAAAATATAAAAAAAATTTTGAAGAGAGGTCTCAATTTACTATTAGAGATTAAAAATTTTTAAAAAATTTTCTGGTTCCGAAAATTTCTTTACTTTATGAGCAAAATTATAAAATAATAACCATTTTATTCTTTGTCACCAGGTGTTTTAAACTATTTCAGTACTTAAACTACTACATCATTGTTTCCATAAAGAGTATATGAATGAATGAATGAATGTGTATGAAAAACTTTTATATGGAAAATGAAAATTAATTTTAAAAAACAACAATATCAACAACAGCAACAAGATTTTATAGTAGATTTAATGTGCAATTCAATAAATCTTTTAATTTGTTTAACAAATACTTAACACTTTTTATGTATTTGCATATAAACAACAAACAATACAAAAACACATCAAACACACATACTAATAAAATCACACACAGATTCATTTCTATGCATGGAGATGTTTTTGGAAACATGCAAATGTACTATGGTTATAAAATTCATAGATGTTAACATAGTAAATGCAATTTCTCCAGCATCAATAGAGTGAAAAGGAATATGTAGATTAAAAAAAAAAGGATTTACATTTTTGGGAAATGATGTTTGAGGTTTTCAGAGAATAATTAAATCTTTTTCAACTTTAAACGGTTAAAGTTATAATTTGCATTTGTGTTTGTGGACTTTATTACTTGTTACTCTGTAAATTGGATATGTTTTATGTATTTTATAATTAACATTTATAACATAAAGCTCTATCTGTACATTTGTGTAATTTAAGTCTATAACTATGAGTGTGTGCATCACAAAGTGTATGAGATCGTATTAAAAAAACTGTATTATCATGATGACAACTTTAATAAATTTGCACACATCCAGTCGTAGGTTTATATGAATATAAAAATTTAAACAAAACCCAGCAAAAACTAAGCAACTGTACAGCCACATTTACGAACGGGAAAGTCGAGTGAGCGCATATGTAATCAGTTATTTTTCGAACCACTTCGAGCAAAAATAAGTAGTTTTTTACCCAAAAAGTAACTATCCCCACTTTGCTCTTACATTACTTGCCTGCTTACTGAGTAAGTATAGTTTTTCCGGAGTAGATATGGATTTAATACAGTTTCTCCTCGGACATACATACATACTACATACATACATACATACATACATACATACTACATAACATACATACATACAGACATACAGACAGACAGACAGACAGACAGACAGCAAGATACATACATAACATACATACTACATACATACATACATACATACATACATACATACATACATACATACATACATACATACATACATACATACATACATACAACATACATACATAATACATACATACAGACATACATACATACAGACTACATACAGACATACATACATACATACAACAGACACATACATACATACATACATACATACATACATACATACATACAGACAGACATACATACATACATACATACATACAGACAGACATACAGACATACATACATACATACATACATACATACATACAGACATACATACAGACATACAGACAGACAGACATACAGACATACACATACATACATACAGATACAAACAGACTACAGACAACAGACACATACATACATACAGACAGACATACATACATACAGACATACATAATACAGAAATACATACAGACATACATACATACATACAGACATACATACATACATACATACATACATACATACATACATACATACATACATACATACATACATACATACATACATACATACATACATACATACATACATACATACATACATACATACATACATACATACATACATACATACATACATACATACATACATACATACATACATACATACATACATACATACATACATAGGTGATTTCACACAAACGCAGAGAATAAACATTTCATTTCATAATATAATTTTTGATCTAGTATGTTTTTGCTGGATTACATAAAAACATATTTTAATATATTTAAAGTCTCTCTTTACTTAATGTAAAAGTATGTAAAGGAATTTCTTTATTTTCTCCCCTAAAAAGTATGCAACAAACAAACAAACACTTCTAAATAATTTAGGTTAGTTGTAAAATATTCTATACTCTTTTTGAATTTTTGCCAGTTTTCGCAATGATGATGATTGTCTTTAAATGATAAATATTAATTAACACAAAAAGCATAATTGTCCTTTATGTCAAAGTGTGTATAAAATTGTATGTATGAGTGTATGTTTATTCTATTCTATATTTGTTATATTCCTTTGAGTCTTTATTTATATATGAGTCTGTGTTTATATATGACTCTCTGTCTGTATACAAACATATTTATATCTTTGTGTGTGTTTGTATTGTATTGTTTATATTCCCTCTGTGTAAAATGTTCTTTTATTCAAAAGTTTCTAAAGTAAAGTTTTGGTTATAAATGACCTACTTGTATTCTGGTTTGAAAATATTTCCTTTTTCTTTTCTTCTTCTGCTTTTCGAAACTTTATTTTAAAAGGAAAATAACCAACAACATTATATTCAGTCTCTGGTGGTAAAAATCATTAACAATAACCACATTTTTATTATTATTTTTTGTTGTTATTGTTGTATATTATTTAAAGATATTAAAGGATTAAGTGAAGTTTAAATAAGTATTTACAGACAGACAGTTTATACCAGCTATGCAAAATATTTATTATGTATTTGAAAGTGTATACCAGTTTTATTTTAGTTTTTTTTAATAGACTTACTTTTCTGTAATAATAAATAAAATATTTATGAATTTTAAGTAAATAATAAAATACCTTTTAATTCATTTATATTATTTTCTTTTGGTTTATTTTACAGATTATTCTCTCTTTAAAGGGGTCAGTGCTTGGTATTAAATAAATATTTGTTTTGTGTAAAATAAGAAATTATTTTGTAATTTATTTATTTTAATATTTTAAAGTCATAAGTGGTATTTAAAAATCAAATTTATATTGCAAATCAAAGAATTTATTTATTAGAAAAATTTCAAGAATTTTTTTAGAAAATATTCAAATGGAATTACTTCTACATAGGAAATGCTTCAGTAAAGGTAATGAATGTAAATTTTAGCTATAGACTAGACGATAGACTAGACTATAGGCTAGACTATAGGATAGACTATAGACTAGAATATCGGCTAGACTATAGACTAGACTATAGACTAGACTATAGACTAGACTATAGACTAGACTATAGACTAGACTATAGACTAGACTATAGACTAGACTATAGACTAGACTATAGACTAGACTATAGACTAGACTATAGACTAGACTATAGACTAGACTATAGACTAGACTATAGACTAGATTATAGACTAGACTATAGACTAGACTATAGACTAGACTATAGACTAGACTATAGACTAGACTAGACTAGACTATAGACTAGACTATAGACTAGACTATAGACTAGACTATAGACTAGACTATAGACTAGACTATAGACTAGACTATAGACTAGACTATAGACTAGACTATAGACTAGACTATAGACTAGACTATAGACTAGACTATATTATAGACTAGACTTTTCGCAGGCAATTTAACGTAACTTCACCTTAATAAAACTCCATATCTGCCTATTTTTATTAAAATTTGATTAATATCCTTTAAGGAACCCCTTTTCTCAACATCAATTGAAATTTTTTTTAACAAAAATTAAATCTCACTTACCCGCTTTACATGGATCCATATCGATATCATTTGATATTTTCTTTTCGAACTTCGTACTCAACAAATCCTCTATGGAATATTTGCTGTGATGTTTGTGCCAGGGTATTTGGGAATAATATTCATCCGCACTTATAATGGCGGGAAATGGGGAATTTTGCTTGAGTTGTTGATGATCACCACCAGCATCATCATTAACTTTAATGAAATCATAATTGTTTAGCATATTGTTGTTTTCGTTGTTGTGTGAATGTTGATGATGTTGATGGTGTTGAGATGTTGGTGATAAATGTTGATGTTGGTTGCCATAATGGCTTTGGTGTTGATGATGATGTTGCTGTTGTTGCTGATGATGATGATCAAAGTGCTGGTGTTGATGTTGTGGATGTCTAGTATGTTGCACTTGTTGTTGCTGCTGCTGTTGTTGTTGTAAAATATTTTCTTGTAATGAAAAATTATTTTCAGAATGCGTAGGAATATTTCTTCTGCTGTCTGCAGTTATGCTGTTAATATCTTGAGCATTTGTATTGTGGCTGTTTGTACGGTTATTTGCGTCTGTGTCTATGGCAGTATTTAAGGCATTCATAGTTGTGGTGGTGCTGGAGGATGCTGTGGCAACCTTCAATTCCCTCACCACTGGTAAATTGTATAGTGATGTTTCTTGTAATTCTATTTCAACTGCTTCTTCGGCAGCCTCGGCCTCCTCTTCTTCATCTTGCGATAAATGCTGTAATTTTTGTACAGATGTTAAGGACGTATCTGATGGCAATGAGGACGATGACGATGATGATGATGCTCCTGCTGTTAAGGGTACAAATGCTGGTTCTATTGCTGCTGCTGTAACTGTCGCTGTGTTAGTGTTGACATTTAAGTGGGCACTTTTCACACATGATGCTGTAACTACAACAAATATTGTTGTAATTATAAATGCTGCATAATTTCGTAGGTTGGTGTGGCGTCGTCGTTGTTTTCTTCTTAAACTGTATTTTTGAAATTTTAATTTCTCCATAATGTTGTTTTGAAAAAAACACTTTTAATTATAGTTGTTGTTGTTCTTGTTTGCTCAACAATATCAATATATTATTTTTAATTATTTTTATATAAAGAAATTCGTTTACTTAGTTTTCATTGTATTGTATTAAACAATTTATAAATATATTTGACTGTTTTAATTTTCTTTAATAAGTTAATAAAACTGTATATTTAACTTTAAGCTGCTCATGTGTGTTTTAATTAAAAATTGCAAACAAATATTAAAACTTCAATATATGGTTTTTTCCAGTTAGTAATTTATCATTTAGTAGCCAACCATTACAGCACAAAAATCTATAAAGAAAAATAGACAAAAAAAATATAGAGATTAATTTAGGTATTGTGTGCCAAATTTGATAAAAAAATAACTTATTTAAAGCAATAAATTGAAACCTTAAAAGATTAATATTTTTGGGGCAAAAATTGTAGCCAATAAAATTGGAGAAACCTACAAATTCATTTCAAAAAATAAAACTAATCAATAGAAAAATGTATTCGACGACTATGAGGGCTTGATATGTACCTGTTTTCACAGAAAATTCGCAATAACTTATTAATTATTTACATAAAACTAATTATAAATTATAATTTAGCAAATTCTTTTTTTAAAGAAAATTCGTGAAAAATTGTCATATTACTGAGAGTTCGAACTAAATTCTTTAATTTAAGCAAATTCCTAAAAAATTTGCATTTAATTCCAAATTTAAACAAAATTAAATTATCAACTTAAAGAAAATTCTGTATGCGCTCTCTCTTATAAAAAGTAATTCTCTATTTAAAAATAATTCGTGATAAATTCTAAAAACATTTTTTTTCTTTATAAATATTTTAAAAAAATTCTATAAATTTAGCACTTAATTCACTTTTTATGGAAATTTGGTTAAAAATTCTTGTTTTGCAGAAAGTTCACGAAAAATTCTTATTTAAACTTAACTTAAAATAAAAAATCGTAATAAATTTTCTAATCGAAAAAAAAACGTAATAAATTTACAGGGGAATTCGAACTAAATTCTTTATTTAAAGCAAATTCATATAAAATTCTCCTAATTTAAACAAAATTAAATAATCTACTTAAAGAAAATTCTTTAATCGTTCTCTCTTATAAAATAATAATAAATAAAAAAGAAAATTCGCGATAAATTCTTAAAAAAATACATTCCATTTTTTAATAATTTATAAACAAAGTCATTAAATTGTTTTTTACAGGAATTTCGCAATAAATTTTATATTAAAACAAAATAAATTTTTTTCAAAAAATTCTTGTTTTACAAAAAATTTGCGATAAATTCATAATTTAAAGGAAATTTTAAATAAATTCTCTATTTGAGGAAAATTCGTCCTCAAATACATTCTTTATTTTCTATAAATAAATTCTCTATTTATAGAAAAAAAAAAACATTATATTTATAAATTTATAAAATAATCGCGAAAAAAATCTTTTTTAAGAAAAATTCTTAAAAAATTTTGTATTTAAAGAAAATTTCTACTTAATTCTCTTTTTTAGAAAATACATGAAAAATTATCGTTTTACAGAAATTTCACAATACACTTTTCATTTAAAATTTCATTTTCTATTTGAAGAATATTCGTGATAAATTCTCTATTTATATAAAATTCACCATAATTCAAAAAAAAAAAAAATCATTCTTATTATAATATTTTTTTTAAATAGTCGCAATACTTTATTAATTTAAAGAAAATTCTTCAAAATATTTGTATTTATAGAAAATTTACACTTAATTCTTACAAATTCGTCAGTATTATTCGTTCACTATTTATAGAATATTCGCGATTAATTTAAGAAAAAACTTTTTATAAATTTATAAAAAAATTATAAATTATTCTTTTAGCAATAAATTCTGTATTTATAAAAAATTTACTGTTAGTTGTTATTTTTACAAAATTCGTGAAAAACTATGATTTTTTATTCAAAAATTGCATTTAATTCTCTATTTAAAAAATTCTTCAAAAAGTCTCGTTTTATAGAAAATTTACAATTAATTTTGTTTAAAATAAATTTCAAATTCTTCATTTTTTATTTGAAAAAAAAAACTCGAAATAAATTCTTTATTCAAAGAATATTCGTAATAAATTTTGCTAATTCGCGAAAAATTCTAAAAAAATAATTTTATTTTAAAAATATTGCAATAAATTTTGTATTTACACATAACTTGCACATAATTCTCTTTTTTTCTGAAAATTCATGAAAAAATTCTATTCCTCTATAGAAAATTCGTGACAAATTTTTTTTTAGAAAATTCATGAAAAATGCTCATTTTATAGAAAATTCGTGATAAATTAAATTTGAAAGTATTTATTAAAAAAAGTCAAGTTTTTCATTTTAAGAAAACTCCTGATGAATTCTCTTTTTACTGAAAACTGGCGATATATTCTTTGCAGAAAATTAGCTATCATTTATGAAAATTCGTGATAAATTCTCTATTTTCATATTATAAATTCGCACTTAATTCTAATAACTTATAACTATTTAATAAATAGTTATCTAGCAATAAATTCATAATTGCTGGAAATTCGCTGGAAAATTAAATATAAAGAAATTTCTTAATATATTCTCTACTGATTTAAAATTCATGATAAATTCTTTCTTTAGCATAGGGAATTCTTTATAAATTCTCTATTTAAAGAAAATTTTGTGCAACATAGTTTATTAAAAAATTATTGTGATAAATTTTCTTTTTATAAAAAAAAATGTATGATGATTTTAATATTTATAGAAAATTTGCTATAAATTTTATATTTAAAAAACCATAGAAATGTTCAACCAAAGGCAAGCTAACAATATAGCGAAATTAGAAAAAATCCTTTAAACTTCAAAGCAACAAGCGAAAAAAAAACACACAAACTAAGCTAAAGACAGTAAATTTTTAATATTTCTTTTGAGTTTTTAATAAAACTGAATGTATACAATATTAAAACGCATTTCATCTATTTTCCCCCCTCCAATGGAATACATAGACCATGAGAGGTTCTATTCACATTCATAAAGTAATGAGGAGGAGAAGATAGAAGAATGATGTATAAGAATATGAATTCCATTGAGTACTTTATTTTTTTTGTTGCAATCTATCAATATATTGTTGAATTGTGGCATTTAATATGAGCGATCATACATTTTACATATATTTACATGCAAACAATGTGTACAAATTGAAAAGTCTATTTTTTAGCTCTAAAAAAAAGAGAGCAAGCTGAAAGAATAATAAATAAATAAAAATATTTTATTTATTCTTTAATCATCCATACATACATACATACATATGTGTCGTTTGTATTAAATAATATAATTTAATTCATAGGAATTATCTCTTTGTTACTATACATCGTACTCGACCAAAAAGGTCTGGGTCATTTGATTTTCAATTCACATATAACAATCGCATTCGCCATATATAGTCAACAGAGATGTGTGAGAGTTTGTTTTAGAAAAATGCATATTAATTTTATTAGTTTTATTCGCCTCACTTAATAATTTAGAATGTGTTATGTAAAGGGTTTGACAAAAATTGTAACCAAAACTTTTTTTTAAAACAAATATTCTTTGAGAATTTAAACTCTGGGTTTGTTCATATTTAAAGAAAATTCCCCTATATAACAAATTGTCTATTTATAGAATATTTGCGACAATTTCTCTATATTCTTGATATTTGTAATAAATTCGCGAAAAATTCTTTAGCAGAATGAAATTGGCCACCACTTTTTTTAAAAAAGATGCTTAAGAAATACTTAGTTTAAATAATATTTTAAATAAATTGTAAATTCTCTATTTATAGGAAATTCGTGAGAAATTCTAAAGTTTAAAAACAATTTTTGAGAAAATTTATTATTAATTTCTAGAAAATTTGCGATAAATTATTATTAAAAAAATATGTTGAAAACAATTAGTATAAAATTAGAAAAATTCTCTGTTTACAGAAAATTTGCCAAAAATATTTTTATAGGAAATTCGTGAGATTTTTTTTTTAATTCGTAAATAATTCTTAGGTTATGGAAAATTCGCGACAATTTTGGAATTATCTTATTACATAAAACTCATTAACATTTTTCTATTTCTAGGAAATTCGGTATAAAAAATGTATTTTCAATATCTTTTGGTTGAATTTTTCAATTACTTTTTTATTAAATATTCGCGAAAATTTTCCTATTTTTAGGAAATTTTCAATAATAAATTCCCTATTTGTACAAAAATTACCACAAATTCGTTATAAATTCTCTACTTACGTGAAAATTCGTGAAAGTTCTCTAGTTTTATAAAATTCTTTGGAAAGTCTTAATGCTAATATTATAAATTCGTGAACAATTCTTTACTTTTAAAAAATACCTTAAAAAATTCTTTATTTTTAAAAAACTTGTAAGAAATTCTCATTATTGTTTATTTATGGGAAATTCGCTATAAATTATGAATTTAATCATTACGTATGATATTAGTAATATATTAGGAAATAGTCTTTATTTATAGAAAACTCGTGAAAATTTCTCTGTTTACAGAAAATTCACCATTAATTCTCTGTTTATAGGAAATTCGTGAAAAAATCTTTTTTTGTAATTCGTAAGAAATTCTTTAGTTGTGGAAAATTCGCAACAATTTTGTATATTATAGAATTAAAAAATAGTTTTTTTTTTAAATTTTTCTATTTTAAAGAAATTCGCGATAAATTCTCTATTTAATGAACATTTCTAATAAATTTTCTATTTTAAGGAAATTTGAGAAAAATTCTCTATATTTAGAATATATTCGTGATAAATTCTTTATGTATTAAAAATTCTTTACAGAAATTTCAATATAAATTCTCTGTTTAGAAGAAAATTCGTGAACTTTATAAATCGAAAGAAATTTTTTAGTTGTAGAAAATTCGCAGCAGTTTTGTAAATTATAGAATTAAAAAATAATTTTTTTGAAAATTTTTCTATTTTAAGGAATTTTTTTTTTTTTTAATTCGAAACAAATTCTTTAGTTGTAGAAAATTCGCAACAATTTTGTAAAATATATAATTAAAAAATTTTTTATTTTTTTTTTAATTATAATTTTTCATAAATTCTCTGGGTAGGAAATATTTTAGAAATTCTCTTAAGAATATACTCGTGATAAATTCTTTGTGTATAGAAAATTCGTCACAAATCTTTATATTTGAAAATTCGTAAGAAAACCCTTGTTTATAGAAAACATGCGACAATAAATAACTTCTTTATGAGTTGAAAATTTAGAAATTTAGAAAATTTATTATAAATTTTCTATTTGTAAAAAAAAAATCGCGATAAATTTTCTATTTAAAGAAAATTTATGCAAATTCTTAAAAAAAACTTTTTTATATGAAAATTTCGCGACAGCTTATAAATTATCTAGTTAAAAAAATGTTCTTTATTTGAGGAAATTTGCGTTAAATTCTCTATTTAAAGAAATTCTAAAGTCAAAAATTCTCAATACTTAAAAAATTCTCTGTTTGTAAAAAATTCGCAAGGACAATTCTTGAAAAATACTCAGTTTATGGACAATTCGGTATAAATTGTTTAATTATAAAAAAATGTGTGAAAAATTCTAGTTTTAATAAAAAAAATTCGTCGTATTATAGGAAATTGGTGATAATTTGTTTAAGATTTTGTAAAAATCACTATAAAATCTTAATTTATGGCAATTCTTTTGAAAAAAAAAATAATCGTGAGAGATTTTTTTCAAAATTCGCGAGTTGATCTTTTGCAAAATTTTTTTTTCTATATATCAGGCATGGGATTACAGAAAGTAATTCACTACATGATCATTTACAATTACTTGTAATGTTTAATTGAGAAATAACCAAATACAATTATTTGTAATTGTAATTGAAGTTTTTCCAATTACAATTACTTGTAATTGCAAGTGAAAATTATATGTAATTATAAGGAACAAAATTTACAATTACAAGTAATTGTAACTAGAAATTCTTCAATTACAATTAAAAGTAATTGTAATTAGCAAAACTTCAATTACAATTACAAGTAATTGTAATTGGCGAAACTTCTATTACAATTACAAATAATTGTAATTGGATAAACTTCAATTACAATTACAAGTAGTTGTAATTGGTGAATCTTCAATTACAATTACTTCAAATGTAATTGTAATTGAAGATGTAGTAAATTTGTGATAAATTCTCTATTTAATTTTTAATAATTTTTTTTATTTTTTAAAATTTAATTTTTAATAAATTTTTTTATTTCTAAAAAATTTGCAAAAAAAATAATTTTTTAGATAATTTTGCTATAAATTTTATATGTGTAAATGAACTATCTATATAAAATTTTTAATTAATTTTACACTTAACTTTTTTGACACCCCTTTAGCAGTTTATTTATATATTGTTGTGAAATCAATCAATTTCTAGTAAACATCTGTATTTATATGTCAAAATTGATATTTTAATCAATTTTTTTTTTCTAAAAATCAGGGAAGTTGCAAAAAAAATTTAAACAAAGCAAATAAAATTCGTTATTGAATAAATTATAAAATCATAATTTATTACTTATCAATAATTTATTATTATTTTATTAACTTAAATGTCAGACCAAGTCTAAAAAATCAATAATATTATTCTAAAAATATAATTAAGAAATTCTTAGTTTTTTAGACTTTGTAAAAATTATACAAAATTAACTTTAAACTTACTATTGCGGATATGTAGTATTTAACAATATCCTAGTTTTTATATCAGTTTTCTACTTCCTATTTGCCTCTTATCATAACAACATTATTCAAATACTTTTGTACTTAACCTAAAAAAAATAATAATAAAATTTATTTTCATTATAATTAAATCTCCACCAAGTAAAAACACAATTAAATAAAACTTTCCAACAAGCTCTTTTAATTCAAAAACAAACTCTGCTCCATAAATTCCAATTATAAAAAAAATCCCCAACAGTTTAATATAATTAATACAATGTTATTAATTACAATACGTTTTTTTTCCATTAAGCTTAGATAAATTTCCCTATAATTTCATATTTTATCTTATTAAAAAAAAAATAATGAGAAAAATTCACAAAAAACATTAACATTAATTTTACCATAACAACAAAATTTCTAGCAAAGAAAAACAACTAAAATAAATTATGCTAATACGTTAATAATTATTATTTGAAATATGAGGAAAAAAATACAAATAAATCGTTGTTATATTATAATTGACAATAAAATAAACTCTTTAATAGAAAATATAGAAAATTCTACAATTAAATAGCAATTTGCAACAAAATTTATATAATTATTTATTTATTTAAAATTCTAATTGTTTCATTAAAATAATACACAGAGAATAAAAAAAATCCTAACTAACAAATGATTTGTAACATGTTTAAAACGCAGTAAATAGAGACAGAGTAGTTGCCATTGAAGCCACCATTTACATACATATTAAACATTCCTTTTTTTATAATATTTAGTTACAAACATTTTTTTCATTCATGTTAAATTCATTCACTCTTTTCATCCTTATACATATATATATTTTTGTTTTGTAGTTATTACTCTACTATCCAGATTTTATAGCAAAAAGTAAAACGAATCCAAAATGAAATGCAGAGAACAGAAATATGTATCAGCATCAAGCTTAAACAAGCAGATCCAACGAAACAACTATTTAGCCAGCCATTCAATCCAACCAGCCAGTCAGCCAACCAACAACAACAACATTCTATACTGGCTGCCAAACGATGAATATCTTATTTTGCTAAAACATCTGTACAATACAATATGTAACAAGATTACACTGTTTCCTTTTCCGCTATTTTAAATTAGAAGAATTTGCTGCATACTTTTAGGTTTGTCTTTTCTTATTTCATTTTATTTTTATTTACATTATTGATTGAAAACGAGAAAACTCCTGATTAATTCGCTATATAGATACAAGTAAGAATTTATAGTCGAGCATGACCGAACATATGTTACTCTACACCAGTGATTGTGTTACAAATTTTGATTAATTTTTTAAAAAAACAAAGTATTTAATTGTATTATACCCTAAACACTATAGTGTATAGGGTATTATACATACGTTTGTGCTGATATGTGTAACAGTATACCGATCGACTCAAAATCACTTTCTGAGTCCGTCCGTCTGTCCGGCTGGCTGTCCATATAAACCTTGTGCGCAAGCCACAATTTTCAAAATATTTTGATAAAATTTGGACCATACGGCACATACGATATTAGGCACAAGAACGATGCCTATTGAAAATGGTTCAAATCGGTCCATTATTTCACCTAGCCTCCATACAATCGAAACTTCCGATTTTGGGTTTTTTTCTTTCAAAAATTTTCTGTATAACAATTATTTTCTATAGAAAACCTTCTGATAATTTCCAGTATAACAGTTATTTTCCTTAACAAACTTTCCATTTCAAAACGTTTCATTGAAAATTGTTACTTTACATCATATTTTTTTAAAGAAATTTTCTGTAATTTTTTTTTAAAGAAATTTTCTGTAATTTTTATTTAAAAAAATTTTCTTACAAATTAAAAAAAAAGAATTCTGTTTAAAAATTGTCTTTTAAAAATTTGTATCATAAAATTTTTTCTACAGAAAGCTTTCTGCAGAACAGTTTCCCTTAAGGGAGTTTCCTATATAACACTTATTTTCTATAGAAAATTTTCAGTATAACAGTTTATATCTTCAAAATGTTAAATATAACTGTTTTTCTCTTAAAAAAATTGGTAGAAATTTATTTACTATAAAAACCTTTTGTATAACAGTTTTTTTCTTGACAATATTAAAAATGTTTAAATGTTTTAACTGTTTTATTATATTCTGTAGAAGAATTTCTATATAACAGTTTATTTAAGAAAAAATCGTATGTATAACACTTATTACTTATAAAAATCTTTCCTTATAACAATTACATTCTTTAAAAATGACCGTTATTTTTGTACGACAGTTTTCCTCTTAAATTTCTTTAGTATAACAGTTTGTATCTTAAATATTTTCTATATAATAGTTTATTTTCTTTGAAATTATTCAGCATAAGAGTTTTTTTCTTAAAAAATTTCTAATTTTTATTAAAAATGGTTAGTATAACAGTTTACTCCTTAAACATTCAACATTTTCAGCAAAACTGTTCTTCTAAGAATTTTTTCGTATTTTTTTTTTTTTTCTAAAAATTTTCATTAAAATCAATTTTCTGTATAACAGTGTTTTCTATAGAAAACTTTCCGTATAACAGTTTTCCTTTTTGTATAAATTATTTTCTACAGTTTTCCTCTTAAATTTCTTCAGTATAACAGTTTTTCTCTTAAATATTTTGTATATAACAGTTATTTTCATAAAAATTTTTCGGCATAATAGTTTTTTTTATTAAAAATTATTAGTATAACAGTTTACTCTTATTTCCTCTTTCAAAATTTTAAGTTAAACTTTTATCTTCTAAGAAATTTTTTCTTAAATAAATTTTTTGTAATTTGTTTTTTTAACTTTTCTTATAAAAATTTTCTGTATAACAGTTTTTTTGTATAGGAAACTTCCCGTATAACAGTTTTCCTTTCTCTATAAGTTATTTTGTATAGAAAATTTATGTATAACAGTAACATATTAAAAAATTTCATTTACTATAAAAAACCTTCTGTATAACAGTTTTTTCAGGAAAATTTTCAATATAACAGTTATTTTCTCTAAAAAAAATTCCTGTAACCCAGCTTTTTTGTGAAAATTTTTGAATAGAAGAGTTTTTATTTAAATAACTTTTAAATAAAACTGATTTGTCTTATTGAGTACTTTCTGTAAAACAGTTCTTACTTGACAATTTTCAATTATTTAATCTAAAAAAAATTTCTATATAACAGTTTTTTTCTGAAAAAAAACTGTTTGGTATAATGGTTTTTCTATTCAAAATCTTTTATAATTCTGTTATTTTCTATTTAAAACTTTCCGTATAACAGTTTTTCTCTAAAACAGTTTTTCTTCCAATAAATCTTAGTTATTTTTTCATTGAAAATATTTTGTATAACAGTTATTTTTTTCTGTACAACAGGTTTAGACTTAAAAATTGTTAGTATAACAGTTATTTTCTTTTAAAATTTATCTGTATAACAATTATTTATTCGAAAAATTTTCAGTACAATTGTTTGCTCTAAATTTGTTTTTAAATATTACATTTGTATAACAGTTTTTGATTTTTCTTATTGATTACTTTCTGTATAATAGTTTTAATTAACGATTTTCAGTTATTTAATCTAAAAAAATTCTGTTTAACAGTTTTTTTCTGAAAAATGAATGGTTGGTATAATAGTTTTTCTCTGCAAAATCTTCCACAATTCTGTTATTTTCTATTTAAAACTTCCCGTATAACAGTTTTTCTTCCAATAAATCTTAGTTATTTTTTCATTGAAAATATATTGTATAACAGTTATTTTTTTAATAAATCTTTCTGTATACAAGTTTTTCTCTTCAAATAGTTGTATATAATAGTTAGTTTCTAACAAAAACTTATAAGAGTTTATATTAATAATTTTCTACTTAATAGCTTTTTGTTAACAAATTTCTGTATAATGATTTCTCTTTCACTATTTATATTGTTCTATATAAAATTATCTATATAACAGTTATTGTCCGCAGCACTTAATCTGCGAATAACAGTAAATGGTGTTAAACAGAAAGTATATAAAATGTTTTTTAAAAACGACAGCAAAGTTTCAGAACAATGTTAAATGAAATTAAACCAGGCACATACACCACCTGTGGCCAAAAACATTTAAAACCAAATGAGGTTTAAATCAAACTGTAACTGTGTATACATGAAGTTGTATTGTTTGTTACAATTGTTGTTGCTGCTGTTGTTATTACTTATTTTTTTTTTGCACATTTTTTTAATGAAACAACTACTACAACAAGGTATACATATGACCAGCAATAACAACTGCTACTACATAAATACAGACATTCATTCATAGTCGTTTATAGCAAATATATATGTATACGTATGTATGAATGTGTAACAACAATGCGAAAAGTAATTTTATATAACGACCCATACTCATCAAGCACTAGCACTCTAAAAGAGTTTTACTTTATTGTTTCTCTTCTTTTTTTTTTGTTATTTTCCGTTTTGGTCTTTCCTTTTCCCCGACATCATCACTTACATTTAACTACTACGATTCTTTTGTTAAATCCTTATTTTAATTTACGAAAAAAGAAACGAAAAAAAGTACGAAATTAAATCTCATATAATCATGCACAACCCCTTTGTGGTGGCTAAAGATTTTAGTCAAAATAAAAATGTATAAAAGTATTTACAAAAAAGAGAAAAAAGTTGTATAATTGTTAACAAAATTCTGTTGGTTATTTCATTTTACTTTGCCAAATAATGTTTAAAAAAATAACAATGGTTGTGTTGGGAAAACTGAAAAAAGGGATAAGAGATTAAAATACTACAGAAACTCAAAATGCATAAAAAAGTTATCTTTTCTCTCTTTTAAAAAGTCATGATAATTATGAATTATGTATTGTTGTTGAATGACCATAAAGAAACACACAAACAAACATATAAACTCATATAAATAAGTTGGTATTTATTTTTAACTTATACTAACATTAGTAAGCATGTGTGTGTGTGTTGTGTTGTGTGAAAGTTTGTTTTTTTTTTGTTGTTGCTATTTGTCTGGTCATTTTGTTGTTTATGATTGTTTCTCAGTATGCGTATACGTAATAAATATTTAACAAGCAATTAATATTAAACATACGCAGTGTGGTTTATTATTTTTATTAGATTTATGGTTTCAACAGTATGTTTTTTTAATCACATTTCTTGTGTGGAGTGATTTTATTAAATCTTTTGTTTAAAATTACCTAACAGAAGCTAAAGAATATTTAATGAAGTTTTGTTAGTTTTTAATTTTCTATATAACAGTTTCAATCATAAAAATGTAAAGTATAACAAATTTTTCTTATTTTATTTTCGTTTTCTGAAGAATTTTTCTCTTTTTTTATTATAACAGTTATATTTAAGAAATATTCAAAAAATGTTTAGTAAAATAGTTATTTTCTATAGAAGACTTTCTGTATAACAGTTTATTTATTCAAATGTTCATATAACAAATTTTTCTTATTTTATTTTCGTTTTCTGAAGAATTTTTCTCTTTTTTTATTATAACAGTTATATTTAAGAAATATTCAAAAAATGTTTAGTAAAATAGTTATTTTCTATAGAAGACTTTCTGTATAACAGTTTATTTATTCAAATGTTCAGTAAACCATTGTCAATATAACAGTTTTTATTAGGAAATATTTTATAAAATTGTAAATGTTTTAACTGTTTTATTACTATCTATAGAAGACTTTCTATATAACATTTTCAAAAACATGCGGTCGTATAACAGTTATCATTTAATAACAACTTTCTGTATAACAATTATTTTCTTTAAAAATTAAATTTTAATTGTTATTTTTTACGAAATTTTCTGTTCAATAGTTTTTCCCTTAAAAATATTCAGTATAACAGTTTTTCTCTTAAATTTTTTCTAAAAATAGTTTTTTTTTCTTTAAAATTTCTTAATATAACAGTTTGTTTATTCAATGTACATATATAACAGTTTCTTTTAAAAACCAGTCCGTATAACAGTTATCAGTTATAAAAAACTTTCTGTATAACAATTATTTTCTCTTAAAATTACATCTAACCGTTATTTTTTTACAAAATTATCTGTATAAAAGTTTTATTCTTAAAAATCTTCAGTATAACAGTTTTTTCTTAACAATTTTTCAGCATTAGAGTTTTTCCCTTTCTGTACAAAGTTCTCCTCTTAAAAATCGTCAGTATAACAGTTTTCTTTTAAATATTTTCTATATAACAGTTTATTTTCTTTAAAATTTTTCAGCAGTTTTTCTAATTTTTCTTAAAAATAGAAAAGTTTCTTTATAATAGTTTTTCTCGTAAACAATTTTTGTTATAAAAGTTATTATCTAAAAAATGATCCATATAAAAGTTATTTTTCAAAAATCGGCAGTATAACAGTTATTATTTATAAAAAACTTTCTGTATAACAATAATTTTCTTAAAAAAATGCAATTTAACCTTTACATTCTTCAGAAAACTTGCTGTACATCAGTTTATCTGTTAAAAATTTTAAGTATGACAGTTTTACTCTTAAACATATTCTATAAAGTAGATTATTTTCTCAAAAATTTTAGTATAACAGTTCCGTAATTGTCTATTTTTCTAAAAAAAAAAATATTAATATAACAGTTTTTATTAAACTTTTCTTTTGAAAATTTGTCAGCAAAACTGTTATTTTCTATAGAAAAGTTTCTGTATAACAGTTTTTCTAATAATTCGCTTAAGCATTTTTAATAAACAATTTTATTCACAATATACACAAATTTCACAAGTTTTTAAGCCGATCACTGCCGGCAAGTTTTAACTTTAACCACAACTATTTTGTTATCAGAAAAAAGCCTATAGTTACAACTGTTTGTACTAAATATTTATAACAAATATTGCAACTTATTCTACCCGTTCTCTCTCTCTCTCTCACAATTAGTTTTAATGTTGAATAACAAAACTTTTTTTTAAATAAACAAGAAAATAGTATAAAAGAAAAGTTTAAATATCTCAACTTATCAACACATTTATTAACAACAACAACAGAACAAAACTTGATATTTTTTTAACAAGCAGCCAAAAGAACGAAGAAGAGCAAAGCAAAAACTTGTCCATCATTCTTAAAAACAGTATTTAATATATTGCAACAAACTAAACAAAACCTGCTCCTCCCCCTCTTACTTAATAAATATGTAGTGTATTACAACAACAGCAAAAATTACTAAAAAAGGGGTTGTTAATTAAAAAAGGCAAAAAACTTTTTGCTATAAGTACTCGCTAGATAAGGGCAAGACACGACGACTTTGACATTTTTTTAGCTATAAAAAAGGAAAAGTTTTCCAAAAGGGAAAAAATTTACTCATAGTTGTCACAATTTCATTTTCCATTCATTATTTTCTGTTAATATTATTTGTTTAAATCTTTAATTTAAATCCGTTTATCTTAGAGTACAGAAAAATATGTCCTGCAGCTTAATAGTTAATTAGTCTTAAAAAATGTAATAATTATATTTATTTTAGATGTATTTGTTTTAACTCTTTCGTAAAACCTCCCTTAAGTGTTTATTTACTTAAGTATTTTTATTTATTTTTTTTTTTTTGGGTTAAAGTGAAATCTTTTTTGGGTTTATTTTTATTTATTTTTGTTTCTGCTTGTTGCCTTCTTTAATCCTTGGGCAAATATGTATACACATAGACACACACATAAACCATACCACATTTTAAGTTTTTATTAAAGCCTTTAAGGAAAATTGTCTAATTAGGCCTCTTTACTTATTTATTTATTTTCTTTAGATTTTTTTCTATTTGTCTACCTCTTCCACCCCTCTGTCATATTTTTCGGTTTTATTACATTTTTTTGGTTTTTTTAACGCATAAAAATCAACCTACGCACTAATCTGTGTGTCTGCACGTTTAGCTTATTCATTCACACATACATACATTTGCACATATGCTAGTTTATGAGTGTGTGTAGTTAAGAATTCTAAAGGAATGATTCCTGTAAATAAAACTTTCTAAACTTTGTAACGTACAAAAATATTGGTCTTACAACTCATAGTTAGACATCTCAGTCCGGCTGGTTGTACATGTAAACTTTATACCGCGATTTTTACGATATTTTGATAAAAATTTTGATCGACCCTTATTTGATCCTTACCCCTTGTAAAAAACACCTTAAATTTTTTTTTGTTAAATGACCAAAATTGACTTATAACCATTAGTCAAAATCTTATAAGGCCTATATTTTACCTTAACTACGGTCGGCCATATCCGACAACATTTTCCCACTCGTTTTATCTATATATTTTTGTAATTTTTGTCTTATCTATATAATTTATATCATTCGAGTGAGCAAAAATTCACTTGTTACAGCAAAGAACGAAAGAAATCATTAGTTTAAATATCTGTTACAAGGCTTGTAGACATTAAGGTGGTATAGTTTTTAGTTAGATAGTTAGTTAGTTATTAGTTAGTTAGTTAGTTAGTTAGTTAGTTAGTTAGTTAGTTAGTTAGTTAGTTAGTTAGTTAGTTAGTAGTTATTATTTAGTAGTAGTTAGTTTAGTTAGTTGTTAGTAGTTAGTTGTTAGTTAGTAGTTAGTTAGTTAGTTAGTTAGTTAGTTAGTTAGTTAGTTAGTTAGTTAGTTAGTTAGTAGTTAGTTAGTTAGTTCGTTAGTTACTTAGTTAGTTAGTTAGTTAGTTAGTTAGTTAGTTAGTTAGTTAGTTAGTTAGTTAGTTAGTTAGTTAGTTAGTTAGTAGTACTTACTTAGTTAGTTAGTAGTAGTTAGTTAGTAGTTAGTTAGTTAGTTAGTTAGTTAGTTAGTTAGTTAGTTAGTTAGTTAGTTAGTTAGTTAGTTAGTTAGTTAGTTAGTTAGTTAGTTAGTTAGTAGTTAGTAGTAGTTAGTTAGTTAGTTAGTTAGTTAGTAGTAGTTAGTTAGTTAGTTAGTTAGTTAGTTAGTTAGTTAGTTAGTTAGTTAGTTAGTTAGTTAGTTAGGTAGTAGTAGTTAGTTAGTTAGTTAGTTTTAGTAGTTAGTTAGTTAGTTAGTTAGTTAGTTAGTTAGTTGTAGTTAGTAGTTAGTTAGTTAGTTAGTAGTTAGGTTAGTTAGTAGTTAGTTAGTTAGTTAGTTAGTTAGTAGTAGTTAGTTAGGTTAGTTAGTTAGTTAGTTAGTTAGTTAGTAGTTAGTTAGTTAGTTAGTTAGTTAGTTAGTAGTTAGTTAGTAGTTAGTTAGTTAGTTGTTAGTAGTTAGTTAGTTAGTTAGTAGTTAGTTAGTTAGTAGTTAGTTAGTTAGTAGTTAGTTAGTTAGTAGTTAGTTAGTAGTTAGTTATTACTTACTTAGTTTAGTTAGTTAGTTAGTTAGTTACTTATTAGTTAGTTAGTTAGTTAGTAGTTAGTTAGTTAGTTAGTTACTTAGTTAGTTAGTAGTTAGTTAGTTAGTTAGTAGTTAGTTACTTATTAGTTAGTAGTTAGTAGTTAGTTAGTTAGTTAGTTAGTTAGTTAGTTAGTTAGTTAGTGTTAGTTAGTTAGTTAGTTAGTTAGTTAGTTAGTAGTTAGTTAGTAGTTAGTTAGTTACTTAGTTAGTTAGTTAGTTAGTTAGTTAGTTAGTTAGTTAGTTATTTAGTTAGTTAGTTAGTTAGGAGTTAGTAGTTAGTTAGTTAGTTAGTAGTTAGTTAGTTAGTTAGTTAGTTAGTAGTTAGTAGTTAGTTAGTTAGTTGTAGTAGTTAGTTGTTAGTTAGTTAGTTAGTTAGTAGTAGTTAGTTAGTTAGTTAGTTAGTTATTAGTTAGTTAGTTAGTTAGTTAGTAGTTAGTTAGTTAGTTAGTTAGTTAGTTAGTTAGTTAGTTAGTTAGTTAGTTAGTTAGTGTTAGTAGTTAGTTAGTTAGTAGTTAGTAGTTAGTTAGTTAGTTAGTTAGTTAGTTAGTTAGTTAGTAGTTAGTTAGTTAGTAGTTAGTTAGTTAGTTAGTTAGTTAGTTAGTGTTAGTTAGTAGTAGTTGTTAGTGTTAGTTATTACTTAGTTAGTTAGTTAGTTAGTTAGGTAGTTAGTTAGTTAGTTACTTAGTTAGTTAGTAGTTAGTTAGTAGTAGTTAGTTAGTTAGTTAGTTAGTCTAGTTAGTTAGTTAGTTAGTAGTTAGTTAGTTAGTTAGTTAGTTAGTTAGTAGTTAGTTAGTAGTTAGTTAGTTCGTTAGTTAGTTAGTTAGGTTAGTTAGTTAGTTAGTTAGTTAGTAGTTAGTTAGTTAGTTAGTTAGTTAGTAGTTAGTTAGTTAGTTAGTTAGTAGTTAGTTAGTGTTAGTTAGTTAGTAGTTAGTTAGTTAGTAGTTAGTTAGTTAGTTAGTTAGTTAGTTAGTTAGTTAGTTAGTTACGTCTTAGTTAGTAGTTAGTTAGTTAGTTAGTTAGTTAGTAGTTACGTTAGTAGTTAGTTAGTAGTTAGTTAGTTAGTTAGTTAGTTAGTTAGTTAGTTAGTTAGTAGTAGTTAGTTAGTTAGTTAGTTAGTTAGTACTAGTTAGTTAGTTAGTAGTAGTAGTTAGTTAGTTAGTTAGGTTAGTTAGTTAGTTAGTTAGTTAGTTAGTTAGTTAGTTAGTTAGTTAGTTAGTTAGTTATTCTTAGTTAGTTAGTTAGTTAGTTAGTAGTTTAGTTAGTTAGTTAGTTAGTTAGTTAGTTAGTTAGTTAGTTAGTTAGTTAGTTAGTTAGTTAGTAGTTAGTTAGTTAGTTAGTTAGTTAGTTAGTTAGTTAGTTAGTTAGTTAGTTAGTTAGTTAGTTAGTTAGTAGTTAGTTAGTTAGTTAGTTAGTTAGTTAGTTAGTAGTTAGTAGTTAGTTAGTTAGTTAGTAGTTAGTTAGTTAGTTAGTTAGTTAGTTAGTAGTTAGTTAGTTAGTTAGTTAGTTAGTTAGTTAGTAGTTAGTTAGTTAGTTAGTTAGTTAGTTAGTTAGTTAGTTAGTTAGTTAGTTAGTTAGTTAGTTAGTTAGTTAGTTAGTTAGTTAGTTAGTTAGTTAGTTAGTTAGTTAGTTAGTTAGTTAGTAGTTAGTTAGTTAGTTAGTTAGTTAGTTAGTTAGTTAGTTAGTTAGTTAGTTAGTTAGTTAGTTAGTTAGTTAGTTAGTTAGTTAGTTAGTTAGTTAGTTAGTTAGTTAGTTAGTTAGTAGTTAGTTAGTTAGTTCGTTAGTTAGTTAGTAGTAGTTTAGTTAGTTAGTTAGTAGTTAGTTAGTTAGTAGTAGTTAGTTAGTTAGTTAGTAGTTAGTTAGTTAGTTAGTTAGTAGTTAGTGTAGTTAGTCTAGTTAGTTAGTTAGTTAGTTAGTTAGTTAGTTAGTTAGTTAGTTAGTTAGTTAGTTAGTTAGTTAGTAGTTATTAGTAGTTAGTTAGTTAGTTAGTTAGTTAGTTAGTAGTTAGTTAGTTAGTTAGTTAGTTAGTTAGTTAGTTAGTAGTTAGTTAGTTAGTTAGTTAGTTAGTAGTTAGTTAGTTCGTTAGTTAGTTAGTTAGTTAGTTAGTTAGTTAGTTAGTTAGTTAGTTTAGTTAGTTAGTTAGTAGTTAGTTAGTTAGTAGTTAGTTATAGTTAGTTAGTTAGTTAGTTTAGTTAGTTAGTTAGTTAGTTAAGTGTAGTTAGTTAGTTAGTTAGTTAGTTAGTTAGTTGTTAGTTAGTTAGTTAGTTAGTTAGTTAGTTAGTTAGTTAGTTAGTTAGTTAGTAGTTAGTAGTTAGTTAGTTAGTTAGTAGTTAGTTAGTTAGTTAGTTAGTAGTTAGTTAGTTAGTTAGTTAGTTAGTTAGTTAGTTGTTAGTTATGTTAGTTAGTTAGTTAGTAGTTAGTTAGTTAGTTAGTTAGTTAGTTAGTTAGTAGTTAGTTAGTTAGTTAGTAGTTAGTATTAGTTAGTTAGTTAGTAGTTAGTTAGTAGTAGTTAGTTAGTTAGTTAGTTAGTTAGTTAGTTAGTTAGTTAGTTAGTTAGTTAGTTAGTTAGTTAGTAGTTAGTAGTTAGTTAGTTAGTTAGTTAGTTAGTTAGTTCGTAGTTAGTTAGTTAGTTAGTAGTTAGTTAGTTAGTTAGTTAGTTAGTTAGTTAGTTAGTTAGTTAGTTAGTTAGTTAGTTAGTAGTTAGTAGTTAGTTAGTTAGTTAGTTAGTTAGTTAGTTAGTAGTAGTAGTTAGTAGTTAGTTAGTTAGTAGTTAGCTTAGTTAGTTAGTTAGTAGTTAGTTAGTTAGTTAGTAGTTAGTTAGTTTAGTTAGTTAGTTAGTAGTAGTTAGTTAGGTTAGTTAGTTAGTTAGTTAGTAGTTAGTTAGTTAGTTAGTTCGTTAGTTAGTTAGTAGTTAGTTAGTTAGTTAGTTAGTTAGTTAGTAGTTAGTTAGTTAGTAGTTAGTTAGTTAGTTAGTTAGTTAGTTAGTTAGTTAGTTAGTTAGTTAGTAGTAGTTAGTTAGTTAGTTAGTTAGTTAGTAGTTAGTTAGTTAGTTAGTTAGTTAGTTAGTTAGTTAGTTAGTTAGTTAGTTAGTTAGTAGTTAGTTAGTTAGTTAGTTAGTTAGTTAGTTAGTTAGTTAGTTAGTTAGTTAGTTAGTTAGTTAGTTAGTTAGTTAGTAGTTAGTTAGTTAGTTAGTAGTTAGTTAGTTAGTTAGTTAGTAGTTAGTTAGTTAGTTAGTTAGTTAGTAGTTAGTTAGTTAGTTAGTTAGTTAGTTAGTTAGTTAGTTAGTTAGTAGTTAGTTAGTTAGTTAGTTAGTTAGTTAGTTAGTAGTTAGTTAGTTAGTTAGTTAGTTAGTTAGTTAGTAGTTAGTTAGTTAGTTAGTTAGTTAGTTAGTTAGTTAGTTAGTTAGTTAGTTAGTTAGTTAGTTAGTTAGTTAGTTAGTAGTTAGTTAGTTAGTTAGTTAGTTAGTTAGTTAGTTAGTAGTTAGTTAGTTAGTTAGTTAGTTAGTTAGTTAGTTAGTTAGTTAGTAGTTAGTTAGTTAGTTAGTAGTTAGTTAGTAGTTAGTTAGTAGTTAGTTAGTTAGTAGTTAGTTAGTAGTTAGTTAGTAGTTAGTTAGTTAGTTAGTAGTTAGTAGTTAGTTAGTAGTTAGTTATATGAAATGGAATCCACCCTAATAAACCTATGTTTTTGTGCCCTAATATTTATGTTCATTTTTTAACACCATATAAGAGATGTGTTCCTAATGTGTTGTATGTCTTAATGTGTTGTGATTAGTTTGACTTTTACGACACATATGCATAAGGATTATTATTACTTGTTGTAACGAAAAACAAATACACACAAACTCTCTATTTTCAACACATACAGCTGTAATCTTTACTACACATACATAAACTTTCATTCACAAAAAATAACAATAATAACAACAGTAGCAACAGCAGTAGCTAACAGCAATAGTGGCTGTGGATTGTCAAAATAAGGCCTTCACCTTCTTTTTATGAAATGTTGCTGCTGTTGTTTATTGTTCCTGCAACCTCCCCTTGGTATTTCTTGTCTAAAGCTTTTTTCTATATCTTGTCTTCCTTCCTTTATTAAGCATTCAATCTTCTTTTTCTTGTTGTTGAATGAAACAAGCGGAGCAGAACAAAACAGAGGAATAATAAGGAAAAAAAAATAACAAGAAATATAAATTTCATTCATACAAGTGTCTGCAAGCGTGATGTTACAGCTGTAGGAGTTGTTGTCATATGCTAACAGACATACTTACTAGTGAATAGGGATGCGATTTTTTTCAAAAACACAAAGTGTATATTTACTAGTCTACATTTAACAGTACTTTTTAATTTTCGTACGTTTATACTCTACAAAAGTAACCAACCATCTTCGTCCCTATTTTGTTTTTTTACCCCTTTTTAATATTTGCATGTGTAAAAAGTATATTTTAAATAAAGTTCTTTTAGTTTGTATAGCAATAAAACCCCGTTTATATGTGTTTATAATTCTTTAATTGTTTGTGATCACATGAACTTTAACCCCTTATGAGGGCAAAGTTTTTGACACATTTTTAAAAGGATTTTTAATAGTATTATTTATAGTAACTAAAAGAAAGTTTAAGTTCAGAAGAAAAAATTCTTAAAATTTCAATTATTTTTTTATTTATACTCGTTTTTTTAATTTCTTATTAAACTTCCAATTTAAATTTTTTTTTTGTTTGCAGCATAATTTTTGTAAGTTGTTCAAATACAGCAGCTGGTAACCAGCATGATTTTTGCAATTCCATACAATCTCTCTAGCGTATGTTGCTGCTATTGCTGCTTCAGCTTCACTAACAGAAATATGTAGTTTTTTTAACTACAGAGTATTTTTTCTTTTTTTGTTCTTATTTTTTTAACAATTCCTTGGCTTTCTCTATACGCTGTTGTTGTTAACACAATGTACCACTTTCTATGGAGCAAGAGCAACAAAAAAAAAATTTCTTAGAAAAGCAGCATTTTTTTTCATTAGACATTTTGGAATCCTTAAAAGCCTGCAGTGTAAGGATAAGAATATCTGTGTGTTTAAGAAAAGAATAAGTTTGAATGTTGCTGCCACTACCACTGTTACTGAGTTGTGTTTTTTCTTATTTTATTATATAGTACTTGATTTTATTGTTGTTGTTGATGACAACAACTCATACAAGTTGGTTTCATATTATTTTCTTTATTTTCGTTTTTTTCCTCCTACTCAACATCATCATATTTATCATCAAAATTTTTTTAATTTTTCTCAAGCTGTTTGTAGTAAAAGTTAAACCCCTCTACTTCAAAAATAAAAATGATACACACACTTCAACTACTTAAGGAATGAAAGCAAGTCCTGTTCATTGTAAGACACACATACACTTATTCATTCAAAAGTATCCCTGTAGTGCTGAAGTTCTTTTTAGTTTACTTAGGTATACTAAAGTGATAACTGAACTACATGTTGCTCATTTACAAATTCAATTTCACTTAAGATTAGCTTGAAAACCTGCCGGGATATCCTTGCATTTCTACTTACATACAAATAAATCTTTTTTCTTTCCTTCCCCCACATAATTCACGTTTAAATGTTCCCTTCTTCGCCGCAATTAAAAACAATTCAACATTTAACAGAAAAAGATTTAAAAAAAATGTCAAACAAAAATTATATTTCTCTAACGATATTATGCACAGTGGCTGGGAGCATTGATTAAGGGGCAATTAATTAAATTTAAAAATTTTAATTAAGAAGAACATAAGACAATAGTGTACAAAGAAAGGAAATACGTTATGGATTATGTGGCCCGGAAAGTAATCAATATGATCTTAGGTTAATTAAGGGCCGCTATTTACGATTTTCCTGTGTAGTTGTTGCTGGGGTTGACAGCCATTGACCGATAATGTCATTCCGGTACGTAGAACCGGCTGTCGAGGAATGGTGTGGACTGTAACGGGCTGCATGAAAATAACCTCGGAGCACCACCTACACGAGGAAACATAATGTTATGCTGACTAATAAGTTCCTCCTGTGATGTCACCGCAGGAGTCATCCCAACTTTAACATCACACAGTTGGACGATCCCCCAGGCATGTCAAGAAGGACCTTCGTGTATACGAGGAGAGCATACGAAGATATGTGCAGGATCACTTCGTATACAGCAGCTATGAACTACATTGATAGAGACGCCATCATCACCATGTTCAAACGATTTTTTTTAGAATATCGGAAAAGGATCTATCCTATAGAGGATATTTGAGGATCCTCCCGGAATTCTAAGATGATAGATGATGTAGAGTGAAAGATTTAACATCACACAGTTGGACGATCCCCCAGGCATGTCAAGAAGGACCTTCGTGTATACGAGGAGAGCATACGAAGATATGTGCAGGATCACTTCGTATACAGCAGCTATGAACTACATTGATAGAGACGCCATCATCACCGCGGTTTCAGGTTACCTTTCTTGGAGGTCACCCACCACCCATAGCAGAAATAGAGAAGAACCTGCCGCGGAAAACAAGAGTTGCTCTGGCACAACTGAGATCTAGATGTCCAACCCACCGTTCTTCACCTAAATACAGACCGGATTAAAAATTGTATAGTTTAAGCTGTTACAACAACAACAACAATTTTCTTTTTTAAATTTTTTATTCCACAAAAATGTTTAAACGATTTTTTTAGAATATCGGAAAAGGATCTATCCTATAGAGGATATGATAAATCTGTAGAGTGAAAGATTTACGAATACTCGTAAATATAACTTGTTCATAGACAAGCCCATGTAGCAGTCAAAAGACTAGTCCATAGTTAATAGACTAATCTAATCAATAGTCTAGTCCATAGACTATGACATAGACAATTTCAAGTAGCAGTCAAAAGACTAGACCATAGACTAGTTAATAGACAAGACCAAAGTCTAGTCAATAGCCAGACAATATACTTGTCAAAAGCATACGCAATAAACTATCGAAAATAATAGTATATATTCAATGGTCTAGTCAACACCCGAAACCATAGACTAGTCCATAAACTGGTCAACAGACTAATCCATGGACTGATCAAAAAATGGTCTATATACTAGTCAAAAAAATGGTCTGTAGAATATTCAAAATAATAGTCTAAAGAGTAGTCAATAGTCCTTAGAGTAGTTCAAAGCATAGGCTAGTTAATAGTTTATATCACAGGCGAATCCATAGACAATACCATAAACTGGTTAATAGACTAGTCCATAGAATAGTGTAAAAAAAGATAAAAGACCAACCAAAAGAATAGTCTATAGACTAGTCTAGAGAATAATCAATTTCCTAATCCATAAATTAGTTAATTGTCTACTCCAATTGTCAATAGTCTAGTAAGTTGACTAATCCAAATTCTAGTCAATAGACCGACTAATGGACTTATCAATAAACTAACTAAAGTAATATTCAATAGATCAAATCCATAGACAAGTCCACCGACGTAATCTGTAAAAAAAACCCAAATTTCCTCCCACTGTGTGACATTAAAATGTAAGGACACAACAACAAAAAGGAGCTGTCATACAAAAATCAAGGACTTTTTAGTCAAAACTGCACATACACACAAACCAAACCAGCGTACACACACGTAAGTACGTACATACACATTTAGTCAATTTAACTAAGTACACAAATATGTACACACAAGAAGCACGAAGCAGTTTTCCCTTCAAGCAACTACTACAACAACAACAAAAAAGAAAATCATCAAGACTAAATGAATGTAGATGCTACTTTTTTTGTTGGACATTTTTGCTAAAGTGATCTCTTTTTTTTATTGTTCAGTCTAGTTATTTCTTCAGATTTGTCTTCTTTTAAACACACATTCATTCATATTTGTGTACAAAAGAAGGAGGAGTAGGATAGGGGGCGTTGAAACAACATGTGTATCACTGATGAATGTGGTCACTAGTTTGTGGCTGTTAAAATATGCGTTAGTAGTTAGTTTCATTTGCAACAAGAAATTACAAAAATTAAATAAAATAGAAGGGAAAAAAGGACCTAGACACACACACACACATACAAGAGAGAAAAAAAACGAAAAACCGTCAAATTTAAATAAAAGAACTAGAATGTATTTTTTTGAAATGAAACGAACAAAAGAAATGGAAGTTGAAGAAAGCAAGAGAAAAAACGAAAATGCTGCAAATCACAAACACATGAACAATTTTGAAAGGAAAGCAACCAAATTCAAATCAAAGGAAAAAAATAGAATAGAAAATATTGCATAATTTTATAATTTAAAGCAAATGAAATGAGTTGAAATAACTTTAGCATAAATACTTGTACGGATACGCTGAGAAGACAGGACGACTACTACTACTTGTACTTAGTTCTTTGTCATGCACTATGGCTCAGGATCTGTGAAAAACTAATAACGAAAAATTAAGAAAACTCTGCAAAATCGATCTAATAAAGTGGAATACAGTTCAAAAACTATGCCACTTTTACTGACAATAAATGTTCAAATTTGTCTCCCTCTAACTGAATTTAATTTCTAAAATCTAAACTCTGACCCAGAGTGCAGTTGTCTGTTTAAATCACTGACAGTTTAAATGACTGAACGAACGAACGAATGAATGAATGCCTGACTAAATGAGTGAGTGACAGTGAGTATGTGTGTATGTTTCTTTTCAGCTAGAATAGAAATTTGCTTTAAAAAAGAAAATATAATTTCTGTGTTTCACTTAAACTTAGATGACAATAAATTCAAAATTAAATACCACAACATTTTAGAAAAGTAATAGGATAAAAAAAAATGTACAAGCAGAAAATGAAAGGAAACAAATTTAAAACATATTTTCCAAAACTTTTGCAGTTACACAGAGACTACTTTTTAGCAACCAACCACATAGACACACATACACATACTCCTTCCTACACACACACACACAATTTATGGTCTGCTTTTAAGCTGTATATTAAAATCCCTGAAACATAATTTCTTACCCTTACCACTCACTGCCCATGGTTTCTTTTCTGCCACTTTCCTGGTGATATAAATTTTGTGTTTTTTTCTATTCTCATTGCTGTTTTTATTCAATTTTCTTCTAAATGAATAATCTGAAATCAACATTGTCATCAGTAACCATTCTAAGAAACAATGATGATTCCTTATTTTACTTCTTATCCTACTCCTCCTGCCACTGGTTGCCATTTCCATGTTTTTATCTTGATTATATTTTCATTGATTATTAAATGCATTGTAGTAGTCGTTGTGTGTGTGTATGCCATAACAATCATACTCCATTAGGGATTTCATCACGTACTAACTGTAGTAGTACATAATATAACGTATATTACGACGAGGGAGCAAAGAAATTAGTACTTGAGGTATTTTCCATTTTTTGTTACTAATCATTGGATATAAAATAAAAAAAAAGTTGTAGTATTTCATAACTTAGAAATGATTTTAGAAAACCATCATGTTATACCTATGATGTAGTATCCCCAAGATAAACAATATTTGTAACAATTTCATACTAGCGAACCTTTGTGAGATGTCTGGACCCGGACTCCATTATGAGTTATACAATACAATCCCTACACAATACCTTTTTAAAATAACTAACTAAGTAACTACTAACTAACTAACTAACTAACTAACTAACTAACTAACTAACTAACTAACTAACTAACTAACTAACTAACTACTAACTAACTAACTAACTAACTAACTAACTAACTAACTAACTAACTAACTAACTAACTAACTAACTAACTAACTAACTAACTAACTAACTAACTACTAACTAACTAACTACTAACTAACTAACTAACTAACTAACTAACTAACTAACTACTAACTAACTAAC
>NW_023994141.1:122500-155000 GCF_015586225.1 Lucilia sericata | reverse complement strand
TACTTACTTACTGATACAGAAATCATTTTACTTCAATTTCTTTATGGGTGATGGATCAACTATGGGGGCCGATATTTTTGAAATTTGGTACAAATATTTTTAAAAATCTTGTTTTTAATCACTTTACATGTATTTTTAGGTGAAGACTGGAGTAAATTTATCGCGATTTGAAGCACTTTTACTCCTTCTATTTAGCAATATAGTCAGTCCACCGACGGACGGCATAGTTAGATAATCCTAGAATCTAATATAGACCCAGAATATACATAGTAGGTATTTATAGTACTTCTGGGGCAAAAAAAAAATATTTTTCAATGTTACAAACTTAATGACAAAACCAAAACACTCTTATCTTTTTTTTAAGGTGGGTATGAAAAAAAAGAAACATTTTATTTCTTTCACTGATAGAATGCAATAAATAATGACTTTTTACACTGAAATCATCATCATCATTCAATTGATTTCTACACTGACAATGTTCGCTGTTGTTGCATCAACAACCAACAACCTTTTAAACAAACAAACAGAAAAAACTAAAAGTTACCTGATGACTTTGATTGCATTGAAATCTTAAAACGATTGGCTTTATTGTCTATATATCGTTATAGTCCATGGTTGTTGTTATTGTTTTATTTATTTTGTTATATCTTTTCATTTTAAGTTTAACAAACAACCAGCAATCAAGTTTATTTGTTGCAACAACTCATTGCTACACGTACTTAAAGTCAGTACTTGCAATAAATTGATGAGCTGTTTCAATTTCTTTGCTTTTTTTTTTTTTTTTTGTTCTTATCTTTTACTCCATATTCTTACTGCTGGTGGAGTTTTTTTTTTTGTTTTTCTTCTTTTTTTGTTGTATTTATTTATCATAAGGGAGTTAGTGATTAAAAAGATATTTACGAGTATTTGTTGAGATAAATAACAGCCACAACAATCACAGAAACAACAACATGTAACAGCAACAGTAGCTGGAGTAGCCTGCTACTTCTCAGAATCTTAAAACAGGACACGTTAAACGTGCCTTATCACTTATTTATGCTTGAAGCAAAACAAAATATGTGGCACGCACTTTTTTTTATTAATTTGTGTTTGTTGTTGTTGTAAGTATAATGTGATTTTAAATTGTGGTTTTTAAATTTATGCATTTTATAAACAGATTTAACCCATTTTTTTGTTTTCTTTTAATAAGGGAGAGAGATTTTGAGTCAGATATTTGTATTAAGGATTTTTGAAAAAAAAAATCAATTACTTGTAAAGTATTGCACAGTGGGATTGAATGATAAGTGCCGGTTTGTTTTTCGAATACTAGAAATATGGAGCAGTCTATTGATTAATTGGACTATAAACTAGCCTTGTCTAGTTCAATAGTCTAGAACAGTCAGTTGACTAGTTAACTGACTAGTCTATGAAATATTCTGTTGATTAGTCTATTGATTAGAATTAGTATCGACTAGTAGTCTATGGACTTGTCTATGAACTAGTCTATTGTTTATCGGTTCACTATTCTGTTGGTTAGTCTACCGATTAATCTATGGAATAGTCTGTTGACTTGTCTATAGACTAGTCTATTGACTAGTTTTACTCGAAACGTTCCATTTGTATCTCATACAAATTTTGACCTTTTAATAAATTTTCTATTGATATAAACATTTTCTAACAATTATTAATTCCAGGAATTTCTATCATTTTACAATATTTAGTAAATACACTAAAAACATTAAATATTAAAAATGATATCTTAAAATGCCAGCAGGAGTATTATATACATACGTATTTATGTAGATATATTTGAATTTACAAAACAATTTACAATTTATAAATAAATTCACATTTTTATTTAAACAAACTAACACATACACACACATACACATTTTATTTTTAATTTATAAAAGAAAATTCCATATTGTTTTTGCATAAAAAAAGAACGAATAATAAATAATTGTCATGTTTACTAACAATCCAGTGCATGCATAAAACTATGCAAACAAATGTATTAAAATACAGGCGTATATCCCATATCCAATATACCAGCAGTATTTCAAAAGGAGTCAAGGTATAACTTTAAAAAAGGCGAATGAAAAAGCAAACTGAAGACTGACATTTACATACAGTAGTCTCTATGATTTTAGATTATCTAAAGTTTATATACTCTTTGTAATGAATAGAAAGTCAGTCATTACTTACATAAGTGTACCTAAGTAATCTAGAGAGTAGATACTTTAAATATTATACTCCGTAACATAGCAAATACATGATATATTTAGGTAACGTTATAACAGCGCCAAGACAACTTTATTTCTAAAATGTTGTATGTCATCTGAAAGTCCATTTTGTCAACTTTAAAATAACGGCTTAACATCTGACATATCGTTTTTCTTTTTCGAGATATATTCACCTTAAACATGAAAACTCATGATTTTCGGTATATTCATTGTATTTATACCATATACTACTATAATGCGGAGAATATTATGCTATGTAAATATTGTTTATAACGATCAAACTTATTGGATCCATACCTACATATGTATGTACATGAGGATGTTTCAAGCGACTCAAAATCACTTTCTGATTCGATTTAACGATGTCTGTCCATCCATCAACTTCAACGGATGATATCTCAGCAATTACAGCAGATTTTTAAACAATTTAAAAAGTCGTTTTATAGGAAAAAATTTAATTTTGGACTTGAGGACATATTTGGATTCAGCACAGCTCAATCCTTCAGATATCTGTGTTAAAAATTTGTCGGCCTGTTTTATTGATCCGTTTAGTAATCCCATATAATGCAGGCATGGATTATGTATATTTTTTTAAAAAGCTTCATTACATAAGACCACGTTACCGATCATGTTTTCTATAATTTTGTCGAGGGAGTAATTTTTACTCTGATGTAATGCATGGATGGATTACGTGGTCCTCATCTAGGACAACGCAATTTTAAATGGATTATGTTTTTTAATATGTTTTCATTAGAGTTGGACCAGTCCTAGTCCTTTAAAGAGTGCAGAATAGTCTGAATTTTTACAGGGGACAGCCACCCCAAACTGCAGGGTTCATAAATTTAGTGTAAAATATGCATCTATGCGAATGTGTGTGTGTGTTTGTGTATACATGTAACAGTGTACAAACACATATGTATGTAAATCTGCATATATTATTATAAAAACAACCAACAAAAACAATATGCACAACAATGAGTATGAAAATTTATTCCGGTTCCAGTAAAACATACATCGTACTCACTTGAACATCCATAAATAAAAATTTTCAAAGAGAAAAAAACGTAGAATAAATTCTTTGTTTTTGTTATTTTCATTTAAAGTTTTTTTTGTTTATAAAAATTATTATGATACATTTTGATTATAAATACTACACATACCCATCACACATAAATAGAGTACAATATTTATTATTATCATTATTGTACTCAAACACTCACTCGGCGTGTCTGTCTGTCACTCACTTAATCTCCCACACACAATGCACAATCAGTGACACACAAACGCATACACAAAGGTATACAAAAACACATAATAATTGCACTCTTAAACTAAAACTAAACTTGGGCTCTTCTCCTTCTTTAAGAAAAAAAAACTTTTATAAAGCCGCAAAATAATAAAAAATAATAATCGTAATAAAAGAAGGGAAAATTATAAATGCAATCAAAATGACGACAACAAAAACAACGATGTCAACAGAATAATTTGTTTTCTTTTATTTTGATTAAGCAAAAAAAAATCCAAGATCAAAGTAAAATACATACTAGAAGATACACTCAGAAAAGCACACGCTCTCACACAATAAAAACCAACAATTGTAGAAAAAAAAAAACAAATTGAAAACTTTTTTCTTCTTCTTTTTCTAAGAAAACGCATCTAAATTAATGTGTGCAGAAATGTATAGAATTGTATTAAAATAATAATAAAAAAACACAAACTAAATGCGAAAAAATATATTTGTAATACAAAGAAAAATACTACAACAAAAAACGTGTCGTTGTTATTTATAGATGAAAAATGCTAAATTGTAAGACGCAGCGACAATATTTCGTATCTCGTATCATAGTATTCGATGGGAGCAAAAAAAAAAATTTTTTTTAAATTTTTGAAAAAATTCAATTTTATACATTTATTGAAAACATACAGAATGACAGCTAGACGTACAGATGGACAGACTGAATGACAGGCAGGCTGAAAGGCAGACGACATAATACTCATACTCACAGTTGAAATAAACAAAATTGTTTTAAAGATAAGCTTTATTTATAATCACCATAATAAACAACACACACACTCACACATACACAGTTACTGTTACTGGCAACAGGGTCTCCAATATAAATATATCTGTATGTAACGCATCTTGCACAGTGGCTTGAGAGAAGAGAAAGAAGTTGTAAACAAAATAACGGTTTACAAGGGTTATAATTTTTCTTAACTAGTTCTAATGCGTAATATCCCTACGGAATAACTCTTATACAAATATTAAGCTTAAATCTTGAGTGCGTAAGCACTTAAACTGATCAGAAATCATTCTAAAAATAATGTAAAAATCGGGATAATATTAACACAAACCCCATGTAAAAATTGAGACTACTCCGAACACGCGTGTATAGAGTACTCTTCAAAAGACTAGGACTGGTCCAAAACTAATTCAAATGTATAAAAAAAAACATATTCCATTTAACATTATGATGTCCTTGGCGAGGTCCATGTAATAAACAAATGCATGGGACTACCTAAAACTACTGTCTTGCTAAAATTATGGGACTACTCCGCAACATGGTCCTATGTAATGCAGGTTATGGAACATGTTGTTTTCCAAGAAATAAACATGATCCATGCCTACATTACATAGTACTATAAAATGGATCTGTACTCTAATAATATTTACAGGGCAGTAGTTTAGGAATTAACCAAATAGATCATGTACTTCAATAATTTATGCAGGGTAGGACTGGACCAAAACAGATCCAAATATATGACAAAAAACATATTCAATTTAACATTGTGAAGTCCTATTAAAGGACCTCGTACTCCATCCATATGTCACATCAGAGTAATTCTAAAACTAATCCGCAACATAGTCCCATTTAATACAGGTCCACAAGCTGTTGTTTTCAAAAAAATAAACATGATCTACTAAACTACTAAACGGATCATGTACTTCAAAAATGTTTACAGGGGAGGAGTTGTGGGATTTCCTAAATGGACCATGTAATCCAATAATTTTAAGTATATATGTATATTAGGGTGGCCTCTTTAGAGGAAAAATATGTTACAAATATCCCTACCGAAAATCAAAGTTTAGATTAGATACCAATCCTCAAAGTTTTTGTACTGCGGTTAATATATGATGAACTGGATCGAAGTCAACTTTTTGTGCTAACAAAGTCGATTAAACGACATTATTGTAAAATCAAGAATCGATTTTGCAAAAAAAACAAATCGAAAAAAGTCGGGGAAAGTCGAAAAAATCGAGAAGAACCGAAAAAAGTAGAAAAATAATGAAATGTCGACAAAATAGATAAGTCGAAAAAAGTTTCAATAAATCGAAAAAAAGTCGAAAAGTGGATATTAAAAAACGCAGAAGTCGACTTTTCATAAATCGCAAAAAGTCGAAAATTCTTTTAGTTTTTAGTTCTCTGTTAAAAATTTAAACACAAAAAAATTTTGAATATTTTTGTAATCGCACATTGAAAGCCCTTTTCGAAGACCTTCAATGTGATACCAAATTGAATATAATTTCTTTATAATCCTTGCAAAAAACTTACTTTTGTAACTGAACTTTGACCTACAATACAGCCTTTAAACTGTTTATAATGACTCTTAGCTATTCATGTTGTCATGGGTGTCAAGATGAAGGTTCATGCAACTCTCATATTTAAATGTTCTCAATCTAAAAATAAGAATAAGAACATTTTCCAAAGAAAATTGTAAACATTTTTGAACAAATTTTCAAACAACTAACATTACAAAATGGAGTATGTCTCTAAATTCTATGAGCCAAAATTAATTTTACACTGAAATTTTTTAAAGCGTTTTTTATACAAAATTTGAAAATGAAATTTCCGTTAGAGATACTGAATAAGTGGGTAACAGAATTGAGGTAAATATTTTCTTTTCCAAACCACTGTGTGGCATTGTATATTGTCAACAATTTATTGATGAAACTGACACAACAAATACGAAAATATGTACCAATATGTACATACAAGTGTGTGTGCATATATGGATGTATAAATGTATGGATGGTTGGTCATAGAACTGATAAGACTTAAATATGAAAAATAACAATAATAAATAAAAAAATATAATACTACTATCATCATCACAATTCTAGTATCACTAATAGACACACAGATACCCATATGTATATACATACTATATCAAACATACGATCTTCCTTTATTTTTTTATTTTGGGAAAAATTATAACAAATAATACTATTTATATACATACTATATAAATAATTAAACTTAGGCAATTTGATTTAATTAGAGTTTATACAAGGGACAATTTGTAAAATTTAGAAATATGAATAATTACTTACCAGTTTTTTTAATTTAAAGAAGCCACGAAATGTTGAATTAAAATGCGTTATTTTGTTAAGTATGTAATTTGAAAAGCTACTTTTTTAAGTCTATAAAATATTACACTAACACTTTAACACACGCACACACAGTTATAACATTTATTGCAAAAAAAAAAGTACAAAACACTTCCGTTTTCCGTTTTATTCAACGTTACGTTAGTTTAATCAAACAACAAATCAAAAACACTCACAAGCACACTCGAATGCACTGGTTGAAACTAATATAAATTGATTTACTGTTTTACCGTTAAATTTTTTTGTTTTCTCCTTTCGATAAGTCGTTTTTCCCGTTAATAAATCTTTTGTTTTTTATTGCAATTTTTTTTTTTTTTGAAAAACAGTTTCGCGCGCTTCTGTTATTGTAGTTTTTTCTCTTATAAATGTCAACATAAACAAATAAATTGTTGCTAGAGTTTAAGCATTTACTATTCTTTATAACTGTTTTTATATATTCTTTTGATTGGTATTATCTTTTCGTATTGTTTTTTTTATTGTCTGCTAAATACTATTTCGTATTATTCCAATATATTTTTATTTGTTGCTATTTTTTTTACATTTATTTTTGTTTTTATTTTTCTCACATTTCACTTATTAGAATATAGTGTTTCTCTTCTATTTCAAAAAACAACCGTTACGTTTGGCAGCTCGAACTCAACTGAATTTACTGTTTAGTTTCCATTTACTTTCAACCATTTCAAACGAACGAGAACGTCAGACAGATTTCTACCGAACAGCATCCACAAACAACAGACAACAACCAGAATAAAAAGAAGAATCATCTTTCTTATTGCTGTTGTTGTTGTAGTTGTTTTCCCACATCGTATTTTCCTTGTAAACAACAAAGCATACAAGTATTCATAGAAGAATGTGTGTGCGTGCAACTGTGTGACGGAGATATGTTGCTGATGGATGCTGTCTGTTGCTGTTACAGCCAGGGATGGAAAATGTCGTACTATTTGAAATGTGACATATTAAATGCTTTTTATGTTCTAATTAATTTCGTACTATTTGAAATTTTGAAATGTGACATATTAAATGCTTTTTATGTTATAATTATTGCTGCTAAATATTAAGTCTCTAGATTAGTCTGTAAACCAGTCTTCTATTTTATCTAGATACTAATCTATGGGGTATGGGCTAGTGTTCGGCATAGTCAAAGAACACGTCTATGGACTATATGGAATATTATATGGAATAGTCGATACTAGTTAGTTAGTTAGTTAGTTAGTTAGTTAGTTAGTTAGTTAGTTAGTTAGTTAGTTAGTTAGTTAGTTAGTTAGTTAGTTAGTAGTTAGTTAGTTAGATAGTTAGTTAGTTAGTTAGTTAGTTAGTTAGTTAGTTAGTTAGTTAGTTAGTTAGTTAGATAGTTAGTTAGTTAGTTAGTTAGTAGTTAGTTAGTTAGTTAGTTAGTTAGTTAGTTAGTTAGTTAGTAGTTAGTTAGTTAGTTAGTTAGTTAGTTAGTTAGTTAGTTAGTTAGTTAGTTAGTAGTTAGTTAGTTAGTTAGTTAGTTAGTTAGTTAGTTAGTTAGTTAGTTAGTTAGTTAGTTAGTTAGTTAGTTAGTTAGTTAGTTAGTTAGTTAGTTAGTTAGTTAGTTAGTTAGTTAGTTAGTTAGTTAGTTAGTTAGTTAGTTAGTTAGTTAGTTAGTTAGTTAGTTAGTTAGTTAGTTAGTTAGTTAGTTAGTTAGTTAGTTAGTTAGTTAGTTAGTTAGTTAGTAGTTAGTTAGTTAGTTAGTTAGTTAGTTAGTTAGTTAGTTAGTTAGTTAGTAGTTAGTTAGTTAGTTAGTTAGTTAGTTAGTTAGTTAGTTAGTTAGTTAGTTAGTTAGTTAGTTAGTTAGTTAGTTAGTTAGTTAGTTAGTTAGTTAGTTAGTTAGTTAGTTAGTTAGTTAGTTAGTTAGTTAGTTAGTTAGTTAGTTAGTTAGTTAGTTAGTTAGTTAGTTAGTTAGTTAGTTAGTTAGTTAGTTAGTTAGTTAGTTAGTTAGTTAGTTAGTTAGTTAGTTAGTTAGTTAGTTAGTTAGTTAGTTAGTTAGTTAGTTAGTAGTTAGTTAGTTAGTTAGTTAGTTAGTTAGTTAGTTAGTTAGTTAGTTAGTTAGTTAGTTAGTAGTTAGTTAGTTAGTTAGTTAGTTAGTTAGTTAGTTAGTTAGTTAGTTAGTTAGTTAGTTAGTTAGTTAGTTAGTTAGTTAGTTAGTTAGTTAGTTAGTTAGTTAGTTAGTTAGTTAGTTAGTTAGTTAGTTAGTTAGTTAGTTAGTTAGTTAGTTAGTTAGTTAGTTAGTAGTAGTTAGTTAGTTAGTTAGTTAGTTAGTTAGTTAGTTAGTTAGTTAGTAGTTAGTTAGTTAGTTAGTTAGTTAGTTAGTTAGTTAGTTAGTTAGTTAGTTAGTTAGTTAGTTAGTAGTTAGTTAGTTAGTTAGTTAGTTAGTTAGTTAGTTAGTTAGTTAGTTAGTTAGTTAGTTAGTTAGTTAGTTAGTTAGTAGTAGTTAGTTAGTTAGTTAGTTAGTTAGTTAGTTAGTTAGTTAGTTAGTTAGTTAGTTAGTTAGTTAGTTAGTTAGTTAGTTAGTTAGTTAGTTAGTTAGTTAGTTAGTTAGTTAGTTAGTTAGTTAGTTAGTTAGTAGTTAGTTAGTTAGTTAGTTAGTTAGTTAGTTAGTTAGTTAGTTAGTTAGTAGTAGTTAGTTAGTTAGTTAGTTAGTTAGTTAGTTAGTAGTTAGTTAGTTAGTTAGTTAGTTAGTTAGTTAGTTAGTTAGTTAGTTAGTTAGTTAGTTAGTTAGTTAGTTAGTTAGTTAGTTAGTTAGTTAGTTAGTTAGTAGTTAGTTAGTTAGTTAGTTAGTTAGTTAGTTAGTAGTTAGTTAGTTAGTTAGTTAGTTAGTTAGTTAGTTAGTTAGTTAGTTAGTTAGTTAGTTAGTTAGTTAGTTAGTTAGTTAGTTAGTTAGTTAGTTAGTTAGTTAGTTAGTTAGTTAGTAGTTAGTTAGTTAGTTAGTTAGTTAGTTAGTTAGTTAGTTAGTTAGTTAGTTAGTTAGTTAGTTAGTAGTTAGTTAGTTAGTTAGTTAGTTAGTTAGTTAGTTAGTTAGTTAGTTAGTTAGTTAGTTAGTTAGTTAGTTAGTTAGTTAGTTAGTTAGTTAGTTAGTTAGTTAGTTAGTTAGTTAGTTAGTTAGTTAGTTAGTTAGTTAGTTAGTTAGTTAGTTAGTTAGTTAGTAGTTAGTTAGTTAGTTAGTTAGTTAGTTAGTTAGTTAGTTAGTTAGTTAGTTAGTTAGTTAGTTAGTTAGTTAGTTAGTTAGTGTTAGTTAGTTAGTTAGTTAGTTAGTTAGTTAGTTAGTTAGTTAGTTAGTTAGTTAGTTAGTTAGTTAGTTAGTTAGTTAGTTAGTTAGTTAGTTAGTTAGTTAGTTAGTTAGTTAGTTAGTTAGTTAGTTAGTTAGTTAGTTAGTTAGTTAGTTAGTTAGTTAGTTAGTTAGTTAGTTAGTTAGTTAGTTAGTTAGTTAGTTAGTTAGTTAGTTAGTTAGTTAGTTAGTTAGTTAGTAGTTAGTTAGTTAGTTAGTTAGTTAGTTAGTTAGTTAGTAGTTAGTTAGTTAGTTAGTAGTTAGTTAGTTAGTTAGTTAGTTAGTTAGTTAGTTAGTTAGTTAGTTAGTAGTTAGTTAGTTAGTTAGTTAGTTAGTTAGTTAGTTAGTTAGTTAGTTAGTTAGTTAGTTAGTTAGTTAGTTAGTTAGTTAGTTAGTTAGTTAGTTAGTTAGTTAGTTAGTTAGTTAGTTAGTTAGTTAGTTAGTAGTTAGTTAGTTAGTTAGTTAGTTAGTTAGTTAGTTAGTTAGTTAGTTAGTTAGTTAGTTAGTTAGTTAGTTAGTTAGTTAGTTAGTTAGTTAGTTAGTTAGTTAGTTAGTTAGTTAGTTAGTTAGTTAGTTAGTTAGTTAGTTAGTTAGTTAGTTAGTTAGTTAGTTAGTTAGTTAGTAGTTAGTTAGTTAGTAGTTAGTTAGTTAGTTAGTTAGTAGTTAGTTAGTTAGTTACGTTCATTTCACTGACTAGTGTTATGTACACTTTTTCGTCTAACTACTCAATTTTCCATGCCTGGTTACTCGATGTTGTTATTGCTTCTTGTTCATCTTTATTACAACAATAATATGTAGGTAAAGTACAGTGGTTTACAATAAGACCATCATCGTTCGTACACGTTTGTATATTAATTTCTGAGAATTTTCTTGATTTATTTTTGCGTGAACTTGGGTGAGGGTGCTTGCTGCCTTTTTATTGCTGGTAATTTACTGTAAGGTGTCACTTTCTTACCCTCATTCGCATTTTAGGTTTTATGCGGCTTAAGGGAAATTCCCTGCGTATTTATGGCCCACATGTTAGTCTGTCTGGGTAATTGGAAAAACGGTCTTAATATCAATTAGATTTTCTTATGAGACAAACAAACAAATTGTCTTTGAAATCTAATAAGGTGGTTGGTTGTTTGGGAGACGTCGCTTTTGTTTTAAATTCGATTTAAATCCTGCCATTAACCCATTGAGTGTGTGTCATACTAAAATGAAAGTAGAAAATGTGTTTTAATTTTTAATAAGTAAATTTCAAGCAAAATAATTAAAAAATTACATTTCTTACAAAAACAAAAATTATATAAATTAAAATATGTAATATAATAGAAATATTTTTAATTTGAAACTTTTTCCTTAAAAATAATTCAAGGAGATATTTTTTAATTTAAGGATTTTCAATATATAAAAATAAAAATCAAAATGTATTTTTTTAATGTCTACTTTTTCTTTAAGAAAACTTGTAATCAATTTTTTAGAACTTTTATTGGTAAAATTTTTTTATTTTAAAGAAAAAATTTTCAATTTTGATTCAATTTTTAATAAAAAAATGTCAGTCTCAAAAGCTTTTTATACAAAAAATTTAATAGTACAAGATTTATATAAAATTTACATTTTTTTAAAAGTTTTAATATGGAACATTTTTTATAAAAAAATTTTGTAACAAGAATGCTTTTAAAAATTATTAATTTTAAATTTTTTTATAAAAATATTTTAATATTAACAAATTTCTGTAAGGAACAGTTTAATATCGAAATTTGTAATTAAGAAAAAGATTAATATTGAACATTTTTATAAAGATGTTGACAAAAAATTCTTGGAATTTTAATATGGAAACTTTTTATATAAAAATAATCAATAGCAAAATTTTGTTTGGAAAAATTAGACATTTTTCAAACAAAAACTTAAATTTTTTTTTTCGTAAAAAAATAAATATTGAAATTTTGCTATAAAAATGAAATTTTTACTTCTATAGCGAAATTTTTAATAAAAAGATTAATATGAAGTATTTTCTATAAATTTCTATGTTGAAATTATTCTATTTAAAAAGTCCAATATCGAAATGTTTTTCCTATAAATAGAAAATTCAAAATCAAAATTTATTCTATTCAATTTATAAGAAAACTTTCAATGTTGAAATATTTTTAATTGTTATTATTTTTTATTAAAATTTTTTACAAAAAAGTTTTTTCTGACAAAAAATTAAATTTTGATTTTTTGTGTTAAAAAGAATAATTTTCGAATTTAATTTTATAACACTTTTATTTTACTTTCATGAGTAGTAGAAAATCATTTAGAAACTTGGCAGCAGTGGTTTTAGGTGAATCAATTATAAGGTGGAAACAGTTGTGGAACTATCACAATTATTACAAAAACAACATGCAAGATAAACTTTGTTTTGTTGTGTGAAACTGTCAAATTTGCCTATTGTTTTTGTTTGTGTTGACATTTCTTTTACAACAAACATAAGACTTTGACAGCTATAGTTTAAAATAAAATTATTAGTTAAGCTATGAATCCCACCTTGTAGTACACCTTTATGCAGATGTTTTCAAAGAAAATGCGGTGGTAGTCGAATAAACTATTTTTAGCTCATTTTTTTTAATAAATTGCATTTTATATAAACTTGCGGAATACAAACTTCAGTTGCAACAGAATTTTGGAAAAATGGCACACAAATGTGAAACTCCCGATTGTGGCAAAGAGGCGACTCTCCAATGTCCCACTTGTTTAAAAATGGGCATACCAGGCTCTTACTTTTGTACACAGGCATGTTTTAAGGGTTTCTGGAAGGAGCACAAGTTGATACATGCTTTGGCCGGTGAGTAAGAGGAAGAATTAAACGGAATTATTTTTTTAATTTCTATTTATTGTAGAGGGAGTAGCCAAACCCAAACAGTCCAATGAAGAGTGCGGTTATAATCCCTATCCCTACTACCGCTATACCGGTCCTTTGAGGCCCTATGAAAAAACTCCTAAAAGGGCAGTGCCCGAGAGCATAGAACGTCCAGATTATGCTGACCATCCTCAGGGTAGAGCCGCCTCTGAAGAGGCCATGAGGGGTAATACTTCTATTAAGGTTTTGGACGATGAGGAAATTGAGGCCATGCGTGTGGCCGGCCGTTTAGGTCGTGAATGTTTGGATGAAGCTGCCAAAGCAGTAGATGTAGGTGTTACCACAGATGAGTTGGATCGTTTGGTGCATGAGGCCGCCATTGAGAGAGATTGTTATCCTTCTCCCTTGAACTACTACAACTTTCCCAAGTCCTGTTGCACTTCTGTTAACGAAGTCATTTGCCACGGCATACCCGATTTGAGACCGCTCAAGGATGGTGATATTTGTAACATTGATGTTACCGTCTATCATCATGGTTTCCATGGCGATTTGAATGAAACCTTCTTTGTGGGTAATGTATCGGAAAAACACAAGAAACTGGTGCGTGTTACCTATGAGGCCTTATCGAAAGCCATAGAATTGGTGAGACCTGGTGTCAAGTACCGTGAGATAGGCAATGTTATACAAAAGTATGTGGCTCCTCATGGTTTTAGTGTGGTCAAGAGCTATTGCGGTCATGGTATCCACAGATTATTCCACACTGCCCCCAATGTGCCTCATTATGCAAGTAAGTTTGTTTTTATTTAAACAACTTTGAGAATTTTTTTATAATTTGTTAAATTTTCCAGAAAACTCGGCTGTTGGTGTTATGAAAGCGGGTCATTGCTTTACTATTGAACCCATGATTTCCGAGGGCGTGGCTAAGGCTGAACAATGGCCTGATGATTGGACTGCTGTTACAGCTGATGGTTTGTATTCGGCACAATTTGAACAGACTTTGCTGGTCACTGATACTGGTTGTGACATCTTAACAAAACGCCGCGAAAACAATGGCCAACCTTGGTTTATGGATAAAATGTAATTTGTCGCGGTAAAAGGACAATATTTTACAAAATCTATTGTATATTTTCAAAGTTTTTTTATAATAAACCAGTTTGATAAATTGTTTGCTCTTTTGTTAAAAGAACACTGCATTTTGTTTTATTCCCAAACCCATCTTTTAATAAATCTAAAGAATAATACAACAAATTTTCTATTTTTAATAAAATTTGTATATATTTTTAATCATTTAATTTATAAAAACCTAACTTAATCTAATTGTATCCACTCCACATTATTTCTCCAAAGGAGCATAATTCAACAATTTTTCAATCAAATCTACATGACCCAATAACATACGACGGCAACAGTAGCGTTTCAAACCCAAAGCATCCAAGGCATCACTACAAAAACAAGAAACATTAAAAATACTTTTCCATGTCACATACAAAAATTCTCCAATACATACCCTTCCGTGTATTCGGCTTGCAGTAAACCCAAGTAAGATTCCCATTTGTTGCCAATAACTTTGCCACAGGTAAAACAACGTATAGGAATAATCATTTTTTTAAATTTTGTATTAAAAAAGAAATTGCAAAACTAATTTCACAAAAAGCGTGCGTTTCTGCCGTGAGTTAAAAACCAAATAAATGAAATGTCAAACTTCAAAGAACAATAACACAGAGTTGTATGGCATACAATGTATATTAAATGTTAAATAAACCGCTGAACAGTAATGTAAACACGGCCTGCTGAGTAAACTATAGTATAGCATTGCCAGAGGGAAAAATACCGTTAAATATGATCTGGTATCAGGAATAGATTTAAAAATAAAATAATTTAAATAAAATAAATAAATTTAATTTAAAATAATTTAAGGTTAAATATTACTAAAATTGACTATAACATTATTATCGTATACATAATAATTTTTAGTTTCGAAATTCAAAGGCTATTTTGCTATTTGTATCATCTCTTGGAAGTGTTTTTCGATTAAAAAATGAAAAAACTTTCTAAATTTAAATAAATTTTTCAGACATTTATTATGTTGAACAGGTGTGTACATACAAACTATGCCTTCGTTAATACCAAAAATAAAATTTTTTACATCCGTCAAACTTTTGATTTAAATACCCACAAGTCTGGCAATACCTTCTCACTTTAGTAATAACAACCCTGCTTTTTCTCCCTTCATTGTGCAACAACAACAACTAAAACCGTTGTCAAACTTCGCGCGAGTGTAAGCAATTGTTGAAAAATATTGAAATATTAAAACAAGTGTAATTTGTGTAAAAATTAATAAATAAATAATAATATTAAGTTTATTTTCCTATAAATTAAATTCGAGATTATCGTTAATAAAAAATTTGGTTTAGAAATGTGTTGCAAACATAAATTTTACTAAAAATTTACTCTGCTTCATTTGATGAAGTTTCTGTTTGTTGTTCATCTTGTTGTTGGTGCTGTTGATCTTCATTGGAGACCTCAACAGAGGAGGAGACTTCATATAATTCATCTTGTGGCTGTTCATCTTCGACACCAATGGTGTTTTCCACATCTTCAATGGTGCCTTTGACAATGTTGTCGGAACGCTTTTGCAAGCGGGCCTAGAGAAAAGAAAAATAAATTTTGTTAGAAAAAAATTAGAATTAGCTTTGATGCGGACTAATTACTTCTTCTTCATCGGGCACAAAGATTCTTAGGGGAGTATCAGCACCCAATTGTTGCTGTACCAAACGTTGATGTTCCTCAAAGGCAGCTGCCGCTGGATCGTGTTGTTGATGTCTTTGTGGTTGTACAAGAGCTTGTTGTTGGGGCTGTGGGGTAACATATTGGGGATGTTGTTGTTGGAATTGTTGCTGCTGTTGATGGAACTGTTGTAATTGTTGATATTCTAATTGTTGTTGATGCAATTGTTGTTGTTGTTGTTGCAAATGTAATTGTTCCTGTTGTTGTTGCTGGTGGTGTTGCTGCTGTTGCAATTGTTGTTCGTACTGTTCATATTGCTGTCTTTGAGCTTCTGCCTGTTCTTCCTCAACATAAGCCTGTAATAATTGTGAAGAATCTTGATGGGCATTGCCATAATAATTGGACACAACAAAACCTGCCTCAGTGGTTCCCGTAATCGCTGAAGGTGGTCCAGCCAAATTTTGCAAATGGAAGGGTGCCGTATCAATCGATTGTTCTTCATCTAAAGAAGGAGCAGCGATCAAGGGGGCAAAATGTGGCGCTACATCCAAAACTGGATGTATGTTATTGTGGGGATCTTTAGCAGCCTGCAAGATTTGACCATTGCTGGCAACCTCTTGAGTCAAATCGGCATTTACATAACCAGCTGCTACCACGGGCACAGCATCAATGGCAGGTTTGAACAATTGTTGTTGGTGTTGGGTATAAAGGTTATTCGATTGTTGAACCAAGTAAGTGGGATTGTAAATGGGTACGGGGGCGGCAGCTTGGATGGTATGAATAGGTTGTGTATATTGTATGGGATAGATTTCGGGGGCGATTTGTTGGGCAGATTGGGCACCTACAATTTGCAACAAAGGTTGGGCCACCGATAAATGATTGCTTTGAATATCAACGGGCAAAGGTTTGCCATTGCTGGGTGTATTGAAAGGTTCTGTGGCAGGACGTACTGGGGCAGCAGGCAATGAAGGATCTGGATCAGGAGCAACCAATTTTTGGGAGCCAGATAAAGGATCTACATAAGTTTGGTCATTGGTGCTGTCTTCGTTCACTTGGTAATTGTACTTTTGTTGATGATAAACTTGGGGCTTAGGAGTAGAGGGTGGCAAATAGGTTTCCTCTGGATGCAAATGATTATCTTGTATAGACAAATTGGGAGCGGGTATGGTGTGTATGGGAGCAAAGTTATCGGAGATGAAATCAAAATGATGATGATCCAACTAAAAAGAGAATAAGGTTTATATTATAAATATAATAAAAATAATAATATGGCAACTCTGCCTGAGTAGACGTATTTTTTGACAGCTAGTCTTTTTTATTTTCTTAAAATACAATTTAATTGTGCTTTTTGCTTTAATAAATTTTAAATTACGCTTGGTTTAACTGTATTAAAGTTTAAATACATTAAATAATAAAAATCTAAATATATAATAATAAAGATATCCGTAAAACATCTTTAAAGTTGCTGCTGCTGCTGTGTTGTTGTGTTGCTTTTATTATTTTTTCATTTGTACACAACATATGTATGTATGTACGTACATTGTACATGAACATTGCAAACACAACATAATTTTGCTGCCATTTTATGTACACAAATATTTTTTGTTTTCAACAAGATGCCTTCAACCAGAACCTATAAATGTGGTACTTGTTCACTTATCATTAATAAAACACAAACAAGTGTCCTTTGCAAGTCCTGCAATGTATGGTACCATGCCAAGTGTGTCAATATAAGTGAAGACACACTTAAAAGGCTTATGGAGGTAAAGTCCATTGTTTATCTTTGCGACAACTGTAGCTCCAATAATACATCTGGTTTGCAAGAAATGGAAAAGAGATTGCGTGATGAAATTGTTGGTATCGATAAGAAAATTGACAGCTACATGCAACGTAAAGAAGATGACTTGAACAGCCTTAAAAGAGCTTTTACTGAGGCCATAAATGAGTTCAAATCTGAGATGTCCTCTTATCGAAAGGAACTGCAGTCAGACATTATAAACTGTAGTAAGCTTATTAAACAAGTGGATGCATCCACAAGCTCCAAAATTTCTGCTCTTGAAGAAGAGAATAATGTGCTGCATAAACGTTTAAATCGCGCTGATGTTGTTGTTGTTGGGTTGCCTGGTGGTCTGGATGATTTGGTTGCTACTGCCATCAAAATTTGTTCCCATTATAATATTAACGTTACCCGTGGTGATATAAATTACGTTTGTTATATGCATAATCGTAAAGCGTTGTTAGTGAAGTTTAATAGCGTGCATTTGAGGGATTGTGTGATGAAGGAATACTACAAAACGCGTACGCTGAAAGTGTGTGATGTAATGGGTGGTGAGATTGATCGTCGGGTGTATCTCAATGACCATCATTCTCCTGCTGCTGCCAAACTTAATATGATATGTCGTCGACTGCTTCGCCTTAAAGTTATTACTAAATATAAAATTCTAAATGCTGATAAAGTTAAGGCAAAATTAACACTTTCTGATAATGATGAGGTAATTTATAATATTAAAGAATGTGCTGAGCTGCTAAATTCCAATGTGGATCATTAATTTATACATTAATTTATTTCTTTCACTGATGCTTATAAGCATACATATTTTTTTTTTTTTTTTTTTCATTTTTACACTTTGTTATTATTATAATTGTTATTATTGTCTTCTTGAAGTAATAATTTTGAAACTTTTGTATAAAATACCAATATTTTAAACATCTCTTTAGTGCTATTTTTTTTTTTAATTTATCAAGTAAATTTCATTTTTGTAAAACGCTTTCTCCAGTGTTATACAACGGTATTTTTCCATGCTACATGAAAACAAAAATGTCAAAAGATTTCTTCCATAATTATATACGCCATCTTTTTTTTATTATTTTCTCTTCTTTGCGAAGGAAAATTTAAATATTATTAAATGAAAGGATTATGTTCGTATTCTGCAATTGGAATAATGATAATTATAACAATTAATTACTTATAATTGAAATTAATATGAATTGCCAGTTTTAATTATTTGGAAAACCTAATTGTTAAAGTTAATTTGCATAATTGTTACATTTGTTATATAATATTTTTTTGATCTCATACCTATTTACTTTAGACTAGCTGTCAGCCAATGTAAATGTAAATATATTTGAATAATGTTTAGTATTTTAATATTGTTAAATTTTTATCACTTTTTACTTAATTTTATTTGTTTTCCCCACGTAATGTTTGCTTCTTATTTTGATGTTTTCTGATGATAATATTGGTCCATTGATTAATAGTGGTACTCACCTGAAGAATATCTTACAACCTCATTTAAATCAATTTAAAGTTGCACATTTGAACTGCCAAAGCATTAGACCCTCAACTTATACATCAAAATTTGATGAATTTAAATATCTTTTGAATGGATCATTTTTAGATGTGTTTGCAATTTCAGAAACTTGGCTTAAACCGCAGATTTCAACACGCTCAGTCAATGTACAGGGCTATAACTTTTGCCGAAATGATCGTCATGGTTCAAGAGGTGGTGGTGTTGGCATTTATGTGTCTAAATCATTGAAATTTAAGATTGTATTTAAAACAACTCTACCTGGAGTTTGTGAGTCATTGTTTTTAGAAATTTATTTTAACAACTTGAAGATTCTGTTTGGTGTGGTTTATCTGCCTTACGGTGACATTGATACCTTCGAATCTGAACATTTTCAGCTTCTTTCCACTTACTCCAACGTGATTATTGTTGGTGATTTTAATTATAATTTATTTGACACCTCGAAGTCAGTAATTTTTCGTTCCCTATGTTCAGGTTTGGGGCTCAGTATAATACATAATTGCAAACCAACCCACTTTGATATCTCTCATCGCTCTACATCTCTAATTGATTATATGTTGATTACTGATAGTTTGGAATTGCGATATTCGGATCAATATCAATACCCTGCATTATCCCATCATGCTGTAATATGTGCCTGTTTTGGTTTTAATATAAGTCATGTAAATGAATATATTGAATACCTTAATTATAATGGAATTGATTGGGATGGTGTTATAAGGTTTTTGTCTGATTTTGATACATCTGTAATTTATGCTTCCAGTGATGTGGACTTAATATGCTCTAGTTTATGCTCTCTTTTTCAATCATTATTGCTTTTTGTGCCTGTAGTTAAAAAAAAAATCAAATTTGATAATGATGTTTGGATGACGTCCAATAAAGTTGTTTTAGCAAAATCTTTAAGAGACTTGGCTTTTCTAGCATACAGGAAAAATAAAACTGCTCTGAATTGGAAGATATTTTGCAAACATCGCAATAAAGCAAAAAGAGTTATTCGTGTTGAAAAAAGGCGATATTTTTCGAAATTATTTAGTAATCTTGATGGACCGGGTATATGGAGAGTGCTTAGGAATGTTGGGTGTCTTGGTGATGATGATCAGTCTTCTAATTTGGATGTTAATGTTATTAATGATTATTTTGTAAACTATGGAGTAGATGATACAAGTTTTTCTATAGAGAATATTCAATTTCCGGATAGTGGGGTGTCATTTCGATGTGTTGATGAATCTGAAGTTTTAATTGCTTTAAATAAAGTGCGATCAAATTCTACTGGGACTGATGGCGTTTCTATTCGGTTCATTAAATTAATATTTCCTTATGTATCTGATTTATTGATTCACTTATTCAACTCCATTTTGTTGACTTCTAAGTTCCCAGCTGGTTGGAAGACGGCTCGTGTCGTTCCGATTCCCAAATCGAAAGTTATCACTGGACCTGAAGATCTTAGACCTATTTCTATACTTCCTGCACTTTCAAAAGTAATGGAACATCTTATTAAGGAACAAATTTTGAGTTTTACAACAATAGAATTCTATCACTCCCAATATGCTTTTCGTCAGGGTTACAATACCACTTCTCTCCTTCTTGATCTAACTGATTCTATCAGAGAAAATATTAATAATGACCATTTTAGCGTACTTGTTTCATTAGACTTGTCGAAGGCTTTTAATTCTATTAATTTTCGGAGGATGATTGACAAACTTAGACTTGAATTTGGATTTTCTATGACGGCTTGTAAACTTATTTTATCCTATCTTCAAGGTAGATCCCAGTATGTAAGACTTAATGGTGTTGATTCGGGTTTAGTTCGAGTTAAATCAGGTGTTCCTCAAGGTTCGGTCCTGGGACCTGTATTGTTTAATATGTACATTAATGATCTGCCTAGCCTCATTAATACGACTATATGCAAAACGTTTTTATATGCAGATGATGTTGCTTTACTGTTTAGCTGCAGTCGTGATTTTAGTGATGTTTTGTGTACTAATATAGATTATTGCCTTCGTTCTATCTCTAGCTGGTCTGTAAGAAACTATTTGTCTATTAACGCTTTGAAGACTAAGGCTATTGTCTTTAATCCAATGGATAGATTTAATGTTAACTTCGATGTTTTTATTGATGGTGTTAAAATTGAGTTTGTGGATCAACTTAAATTCCTAGGATTTATTTTGGATAGTAAACTTAATTTCAGTTCGCATATAGGTTATACTGTTTCAAAGGTTTTGCACACTTTACGGAAAATTTTTTCTATAAATATTCATTATCCTCTTCATATCAGATATAAACTGGCTTATTCTCTTCTTATGTCACAAGTCTTATATGGACTTGAAGTTGTGGCAGGAGCTAATGGCACTGGCTTATCTAGGATAAACCGCATTGTTAATACGATAGTTCGTTTTGTCTACAATGTTGAGCGGAGACATCATATTTCACAATATGTTGAACAATTTTTAAAATGCAGCTTTGAGAATTTTGTAAAACTTCGGTGTATTACTTTTTTTCATACTGTTATTAAAAATGGAAGACCGTTACCCTTGTTTAAAAGATTTACCTTTAGTAGATCAATTAGAAGACCGCAGATTTTAATACCTAGAATTACAAATTCATTTTACGAAAGATCATTTTTGATACGAACTGCTCGGTGTTGGAATTTTTTACCGGCTGAATTGCGTATTTTTTCACACTCTAATAATGTTTTCCGTCTTAAACTGTTAAATTTTTTCACAAATGTTGGATATGTATAATGCTTGTTATATCTTCTGCAAACTTATTAAATTATTATTGGTAAGTAAGATTAACTGTTATTTGTTTCTTGGAAATGTAACTATAATTTTCTTTAACCTTAACTTAACTTTCTGCTTTTTTTTAACCTCAAATAATGCTTTTTTAACCTTAAAATAATACAAGCAAAAGAAGGTTTTTGTCGCTATTAATTTGGGCCATTATTCTTTTTCTTAAAATTACTGCTTTTATATACTTCTTCTTGTTGCTTTTTGACATTACGGTTGGGGAACCATTAAAATTTTGATAGAATCTGATTAAAATTTATTTATTTTTGTATTGTATATATATATATATATATATATATGTACATATATATAATTTTATTTTATTTTAATTATTTATGCTTAGGTGATAATTACTAAGTAATATGTTAGATTGGCCTTAAAGGCTTTGTATTACTTGAATGAATGAATAAATAAAATAAAATAAAAATATTAATGTAATATTAAGTGAATGAAGTCCCCAAAAAAACACTTACCGGCAATTGTTGTAAATCACTATAGGTTTGAGTCTGTGTAGTGGGTATTTCATATTTGAAGGGTACATCATAACTGGTGGCTGGCTTGTGTACTGGAGATAGTTTTGTTTTTGTATTTGTCAATTTAATTTTCAAAGGTTTACGTTGGAATGTGGGATTTTTCATATATGACTGAGCTGCTTGCAGTTTAATAGGTCTCTGTTGTCCCCTTAGATGTGTAGCTCCAGCATTAATATGATGATGTACATGACTATGACTCAAATGATGAGGGGAGAGTAAATGGGCATGAGCATGACTGTGAGCATGTGCATGTGTATGGGCGGCATGAGAGTGTGCCAAATTTGGACGTCCTTTCAAAACTAAAGGAACTGGTTGATCACTACGTATCTGTACTACTAGAGTTTTTTGTTTGTTATTTGGTCCACGGGCAAAAGCTACTTGTTTGCTATTTTTGGGGCCATGATAGGAATAGGGCGCATGTTTTCCCAAAGCAGGTTCTCCCCAGGCCACAGCCAAAAGGGCGAAGAAAAGTAGAGTTAAATAAAAAGGCTGTAAAGAAAGATATGAATAAAATTATATTAATTGTTAAATTGTGTTTGTTCAAAAAAAGTGTTATAAACATTCAAGTGAAATTTAAAGACTGTAGACTGAATGTGAAAAGACATATGAAACCAGGAACTACTAAACAATCCAGGAACGGACAAATAAAATAAGGCAGCAACAGCACCCAAGCAAAGTGAGTACAATTGTAAATTGTTTAATTCTTTTCTAGTTTTATTTTCATATTGTAGGCGAACTTTTTTGTTTAATTTTTTAATAATAATGCAAATTAAAACAAAAACTACATTTGCGATTTTTCAAATATTATAGGATTTTCATATTTACTGGCGAGTCTGCTATTCGTGTAAGATCTTTAATTAAACAAATTTAAATTGAAATATTTTTTGAATGCTGGTTTTGTACCCTTCAATAAATGCTAAATAGTTTAATTACATTTTACTTAATGTATACAATTAGGAAACCAAATTTATTTATATGTAATTAATTCTTCCTTTTGGTTACTTTGTTGTGCATTTAAAGGCTTTAATAGAAACTCTATTAACTGTAACATTTGCAATAAAATATCGTGCAAATTAGAGTTTTTAATTTTGTTACAATTTGCGTTACTTTTGATTTAATTTTGTTTTGAAGAAAATTATATTTCCTCCTAGTTTAGTGTTTTGCGTGTATTTTTTTTTCATTTCAAATGTTAAAATCTGGTGCAAAGCACAGAAATTTTTGGAATGATGGAAACAATTTTTTAAATGCGCTATTAATTTTGCGACATAAAGGCCAGGTGTTTAGGATAAAGTGTTTCAGTAAGTTAAACTGGGTTTAAACTCAGTAGTAATGGCAACAAACTGCTGTACTGAAAGAGCATTTTTATAGCAATAGGTGGATATTTTATTAAAAACTTATTCGTGTCGAATATTGTAGGAATTCCCGTAATTATTCCCGAATTATGAAGGGATTTCCGGACAGGCGGTCTATGGACTAAACATTAAGGAAATCCTTAATATGATTTAAAATTATTTACAACATTGAGTAAATTTTGTATAAAGATAATTGTATATTAATCATAATTATGAGCTATCGGAGGGTCCAGTTGTATGAGTACTATGTAAAATAATGTTCCGATTTCAAACAGTTTTATTAGGCTTAGTTATGGGGTCATTTTATCTTAGAAACCTGGACATGTACTTTGACAATTACGTTTACATGGACAGACATAGGCTCAAGGATATGGAGATATTATGCGCAGAATTTGTGACTTTTTTGGCAAACCTATTCCGAAATTTTGAACTCTTACTTGTCGACAATTCAAATTAATTGATATAAAACTAAGAAGCTGGTTGGAAGCAAACTGTCAAGAATAGTGATAAGCACCGTATCAAGATAAGATGACACTCGCCAGAGGTCTTGTAGTTAATATTGATACGGCATTAGATTCAGCCTATTGCAGTGAGCTATCTCAATAGCTTTTTTAATTGTTGAGATATCATCCGTTGAAGATGACGGACGGACGTACAGACATCGTTAAATCGAATCAGAATATAATTTTGAATCGATTGGAACAACTTCGGATAGGTGTATATCTTATATTTTTATTCGTTATAAACAATATTAACAAAGCATAACAACCTCTGCACTATAGCAGTGTACGGTGTAAATACCAAGAATAGAGAGAAGAAGAAATACGATACGTTAGATGTTAAGCCTTTATTTAAAAGTTAACGGAATGGACTTGGACATGACATACAAGATTTTATAAATAAAGTTGTCTGGGTGATGTTATAACGTCTCAAAAAGTGATAAAAATGGCATTTTTTCAAACATCAAAATACGATATCTCAAATACAAAATGTGATGGAGAAAATCTGATACGGATTTAGTGCGGCTCAATCCTTTAGAAAAGTATAATTTGGTTTCAGGGTTTCGATTTTTATCAAATTTTATCGGCATGTGTAATTTTTAAAATTAAATGAAAACAAGTAAGAAAGTATAGTCGGGCTTGGCCGATCATATGATACCCTACACCAGTTATGAATATTAAATGTGATTTATTTTTCATAATAACGCATTTATCTTGAATATTACCTCGATTCCGATTATATTATTTAAGCAATTTATTGACGAAAAACTTATTTTCTAAAAGAGGCTTAATATGGGGGATAGGAGCAAATGTGGACCGATCCCGACAAAATGGTCAGGATAGATTTGTATTTATATAATATTTGTCTGTGCTAAATTTCATGGCAATAACAGTGCTAATGAATGAATTGCGGATATTCAAGTCACTTTCTGAAGGGGGCTTTTTATGGGGCCTAGGGTCAAATGAAGTCCGATTATTTCGAAATTCGGCAAGGTCATCAAGGCTTGTATAAAACTTAGTTGTGTGAACTTTCATCGAGATACATTTATATTATACATAATTATGAGCTCAAAAGCCCTTTTCGGAGGTTCAGTTGTATGGGGGCTAAGTGAAATAATGGAGCGATTTTAACCATTTTCAAAACAAACTTGTATTCCAAATTTCATCAAATTATCTTGAAAATTGCGACCTGTACTTTGATAAAAACGTTTACACAAAGACAGGCGGATGGACATCGTTAAATCGATAGAATCGATAAATAGATAGATAGAAATCCATTTCAATGGACCCGTTTGCTCTTCTTCTTAAACACTTGCTTTTTAGAACAAATTCTAAATTTGTTCTTGGAACCTTTTTATATTAAGGGTCTTATTCATAAAGTTTTATAGCACAAATTTTGTAAATATTTTTGTTTTATAAATCTTTGAAAAAAGTTTATGAATATGATCGATCCTAAACATTTTATTTTTAATTTAATATTTTAATTTTCATTGGGTACATCTTCATTAAACCATTAGACAGTTTTAAAAGACTTTTAAGCCATAATAAACAAATTTACTTTGTTTTAACAACTTTCGTTAATCTTAACAACTTTTTGAATTAATGTTTAATGAAATTATTAAATAGTTTTACTCTTACCATTAAACACTTTCTATAAAACAGATAACTATAAAAGATTTAACTCTACTATGACAAAAAAAAAACAGCAATATGCTTATGGTAACATCCAGATAATATAAAACAAATAATTAATAATTTAACAACTTAATTCTTTTTTTTTTAATAAAATTTATCAAATATTTTTTTATTATTATTAACCACTTTCTAAAAAGCCATAATAGTCAGGTTTTTTTTTCTTTACTATTTTTGTTAAAAAATTAAATATGTTTAAATCTATAAAAAAAAACATAAACAGTAACAACAAAGCTAGTAGTGCAATTAAATCAATGAATTTCTTGATTACATTAAAGAAAAATCATAAAAATTTAATTCATAAATAAAATCATGTTTTAGATTTCAAAAAAAAAAAAAAAAATACACACGTTTAATAACGTATTATTTGTTGTTGTTAGTTACAAATAAATAAATATAATTTGCACATAAAATCACGTCTCCTCATTAAAGTGGCCTTAGACATGACTCGATCGTTATGCTTGTCGTTTTAGTTACTTTATTGATGTTTTGCTTGTTTAGTGGTTTAGGTCTTTGCTTCAAAATACTTAACACGCCAGTCAATCTTTCTTTGGTAATGTCTGTTAAATTGTCAAGTGTAAATATGTCTAAGAAGAGTAGTAGTTTTCTTTTGGTTTTGTTTTCTTAAACTGTAAACACTTTTACTTTAAACTTAAACAATTGTTCAATTTTGGTCATCACCGTCTGTCAGTCAGTTGTGTTAAAGAAATTATAACTCTACTTCCTTAGGAAATGTATTGTACATTTAAGGTCGTTTTTTTAAACGTGACTTTTAATTTGTTTCTATTTTTTTTTGTATGATAGAATTCCCTTTTGTTTTAACTGCTAATAGGTGCTCTGCAGCGGGTGAAATTTTTTATTATTACAAATTTTCTATTAACGTTTTATGCATTTTAATTTGTTAATTATTTAACTGTTGTTTTTTTTCACCCAAAATTTTTAATAACCATTATAATGTTATGGGCAGGGATACAAATAAATTTATAAATTTTTTGAAAATTTATGACTTGTTTATAAAATTAGTGTTAAATTATGTCACAATTATACACTTTAGTATTTAGTAGGGTCTGCTATTAACTTGTTAAACTCTGCAGGTGAATTTTAGTCAGTAGTTTTAAATTTCCGTTTGAATTTAAAAATATTGACCTAAAATTCGAAAATAGATTTTCAGATTTCTATTTTAATAGAAACTCTTTTCTATTGACCTTTTAAAAAATTCATGCAAACTAAGGGATCAATTTTAAATCACCGATTTATGTTCAATATTTTGACCTAAAGTTTTGATTAAAAATTCAGCCGGATATTTATGGTTCTCTATTGTCATTGACTTAGTAAGTTATTCTGAGTCGATTTAGTTGACACACAATCAGCTGATCCTTGATCAAAGTCAGCAGTTTCAGTCGTAATTCAGGCCTGAGTTGGGGAACAGCTCTCGCGTCATCGCGATTATTTTTTAAAACGCCTTCAGGCTTGTGTTTGTTGCCTGGCTTTCGACAGTTTTGCGTCTCGCTCGCACTGGTGTAGTGTATTACTTCATGTAACTGTTCAAAGTTATATGTTGTCTACATTAACCTCGTGATTTCGTATCACCTCAAGTGAGGTTATGTTTTATTGGTAGAGACCATAGAATTCTCAAACGTTTATACCCTGGTGGAGACCATTAAAACTCAACCGTTTATACCCTGGTGGAGACCATTAAATCTCAACTGTTTATACCCTGGTGGAGACTATTAAAACTCTTCAACTTTACTGGTGGAGTACCATTAAAAACTCAAATTTTACTAAAGTGTTTAAAGGTTTCCAGCTTCCTATTTGAAGATATAGGTCGACTTGGAGGATTTCCTTTAAACCAGCGTGGGATACCCTGGCATTTTACTTAGTTTCGTATTCTTTATAGATATATGGAGATACCATTTCATTTGATATACATAATGTCTGGGAAAATAACTATTTCTTTGATATATATTCGAGCATAGACTCAAAGATATGGAGATATTATGCGCAAAATTTGTGACTTTTTTGTAAAACTTATGCCGAAATTTTGAACTCTTTCCTGTCGGCAACTCTTACTGTCGGAAACAAACTGTTAAGAAGAGTGGTATGGAACGTGTCAAGACAAGACTCCACGCACCAGAGGTATTGTAGTTTATATTAATGTGGCATTAGATCAAGCCTATATCAGTGAGATATCTCAATAGGTTTTTGAGTCTAAACCTAGATAATTCACCAAGATTGGATGTAATGGATTTGCTTAAGAATCTATTCATATTGCTATCTAGTTCTGGCCACTCGTAGAGATGATGGAAATCCATTTCCTCCATTGCAAGTGCTAGATAGATCGCCTTGATGAGAATAGAGAAGGTAGGAACTCGTTTCCTCTGCAACTGCAACTAAATCCTTTGAAAGGAATCTTAAGCCGAATTGCATATCTGCTCAGCAGCCAGTGTTTAGTTATTACTGACAGCAACTTCGATATATCTAGCCTATTTCAGGTTAGAAGTTGCTTAATGTGTTTCTCTTTCGGAAAGAAGCCCACATTAACTTGGTCCTTCTAAACGTATCTAGATCAATAAATGTTATGAATGTCTTGCACATGTATAAAAGACAATAAGAACTAGAGCTAACAATAAGAATAAGAGCTAATTTTACCGATTGGAATATTACATTTATATGGTTTGGAATATTACATTTATATTCAGCTACTCTTAATAAATCCCAACGGAGTTGGAACTAAAAGAACATTGGAGATATCCTAAACAGATTGACTTCTGCCAGATGATCCAGCCTTGATAGATCCTACTTGCATTGCCTGATCAATAGGGAATTTGTAAAGTTTAATGACCACGAACATTTAGGTCTGTGTGTCAGGTAATATATTCTGTTGGTTGATTCAAACTTAAGCACTTCGTAAGCACTATGAATGAATGAATGAATTATAGACTCCAAATGGAAGAAAGTAAGCTTTCTTCTCAAAGTTCGCCTATCAGTTTATATTACCCAATATCATTTAATTAAAATACAATTAAATCAATATATTTCTCATTTTAAACAAATTTCATTACATTGTCTTTTATCTAAAATATGTATTAAGTATTAATGTTTCATTCATATTTGTTTAAAAATAAAATTATGTTGTCTACAGTTATTTGTTTTATTGTTTATTTCTTTGTATTTATTAATTCCATATTTATTTTTGAAACTTATTGCGTGTGTTTTATCATATAGTTTTTTTTTCTTAATAAGATGTACTTACTCACTAGTGTATGCATCAGTGAATGAGTTCACTTACAGCATTAATTGGTGCACGTAATCATATAGTCTTTAATTTAATCATTGTTATTTGAAAATTTTATTTGGTTTGTTTAAAGTTATAAATGAAAACTAAATTGTATTGTTTTTCTTCTACTTCGCCAAAAATGTTTAAAAAGGTAATGGGAGTTCAGAAAGATTTATCTATGTATATGGTTATAGTTAAGGTGGCCATTTTTACAGTTTAGAAAAAATTATTTTAAAATTATAAGATTGAAATTTAAGATTCTGTTTTTTTTTTTCGAGAATATTCCAAGAATCTTTATGTTCAAAGCTATTGTTAATATTGCATACTTTTAGGCATATAAGAAATGAATTTTCTAATAGAATAAAAATGGGAAAAGTTTTTTTTGTTATAATATTGATACTATTTTGTATAGAAATGTTAAGTTAACTTTGTTATTGTTGTAACAGTTTCACTGTGAAGTTAACGTTTTCTTCCTGGCCGGGAACTAGTATTTATGAATCTGAAATAATGCAAAAGTACATCTCTTGCAGAGAACTTAATCACAGAACCGACTAAGACACTACAAACTACCGGTGCATCCAAAACCAGAACTCTAGCTATATAATTGACATGAAATTAGATCCTACATTAATTTGATAAGTTAAGAAACGACTTTATTTATGTCATAATTCCATTAACACATTGTAGTGAAATATATCAAAGTCTCTCGAGGAGAATTGAACTCCCAGCCCTGAATATGACAGACTAGAACTTTGCTAAATTATTAACCTAGGACATCCAAACCAGTGCTGAAATCAATTTTGATATGTAAAACCTATAATGGACTGTTGATCCCCAAACATTGCTCGACTAAAATATTCCATCAAAACTTCATTTTTATATGCAAAACTTAAAATCGTCTGTATATTCTTAAATAAGGCCCTCAACTGGCCAAATAGTGGAAATTCGAGATTGTCCATATTTTCCTTAAAAAACCCATAATGGGCTTTATATCGATAAATAGAGAAAATAGTAATAATCTGAGCTCTATAAGATTTTCCTTTAAAAATCCATATTTCGGCAAATTGTTATCGCCCATATTTTCCTTTAGAAATAGGTTTTGATATGCAAAACCTAAGATCCTTAAATACGTCCCATTTGAGCAAATAGTGAAAATCTGTGATAATTAACATTATCCATCAAAAATTCATATTTAAACAAATAGTGGATTCTGTTATCATTCATATTTTCCTTTAGATAACAGTTTTTGTATATAAAACCTAAAATCGGCTGTAGATTCTTAAATACGTCCCACATGAACAAATAGTGAAATCATATTTAAACAAATAGTGGAATCTGTTTCCTCACTCACATTTCCTTTTAGAAAAATAGGTTGTAGATCCATAAATATGGCTTCAATTGAAAAAATATTGAAAATCAGTGATCTCCCAGTGATCTTTAAAAAACCTATAATAAGAAGCTGCAGCCTCTTAAATTGAGCAAATAATGAATATCCGTGATCACTCATATTTTCCATTCGAAATAGTTTCTTATATGAAAAGATCCTTAAATAACGCTCTTTATATCTCTTATCTCTTTATAATCTTAATGGTCATTTTAGGTCCTTTATTAGAAATTCGACATGTGTGAAGTATATTAAAATGTCAAAAGTTAAGCAAATATACTTTAGCAAATGACTTCAATTGTCAAGGAACTAAAAATCAGATTCAATTAAGCCAAATCGTTTTTTGAGGTAAATGCTATCGCAACCGCAAGATCCCTGATTTCATTAACATTTATCATTCAGGGTATTTGTTATTACTCTGATTCCTTTTACCGCTTGTTTAAATTATTTATTGTTACACTGTAAAACCACTTTCATTTCAATAAAACAGAGAACGAAAGTTATTTCCTTATTTGGAAAATTGGTTTGAAATGAAAAGAAAAACGTTTGCTCTAAAGCATAAATGAGAAATGTGATAATAAATATTTCCATAAAGAAATCTTGAACATCAACTTTGGTAAATAAAACATAATTCAAATTTAATTTAATTTAAATTAAACAATTCTAAGATATTTAACACATTAATTGTACATATATATGGTCAACTCATTAAATCGCCGACAATGATTTACACAATTTTCCAATAAATTTTTTAGTTTATCACAATAAAATTTTTTCATTAAACACCTCAGGTGAAAACTTGGCACAAAAATAACAACAAAAAGAATTTCACTTAAAATAATTGGGTTTTTAAACAACACTTTCTTTCTACACTTACCTTCATTGTATTTGTTGGTTTCTTAATAAATTAGTTTAAAATTAAAGTAAATAGTTTTTGAAATTTTTTAGAAGTATAGTTTCAGTTATTTTTTTATTTTAGTTTAAAAATTTTAGCAAAGTAAGAAAAAAAGTATATAGATCAATAGATACGTTTCGATTTAAGCGTAATGTTATCGAACACGTTTAATCCAACAATAAGTAAAGAAAAATTAAAATTGCTATTAAATATATAATCACATCAATTAGCTTCATGACACTTGATGTGTTAATTCGCAAACAAAAACAAATTTATTCAAACACTTTATTAAAATTTCGCAATGAATTAGTATTATTTTTATTCAATAAATATTTTTTTCTGATACCAATTACAACTCCGACGACCAACAGTTTATTAAGAAATTTCAAAGTCAACTGAAAGAAATATCGGCAACAGAATGCAACAAAACCTCTAAACAAATAATAATAATAATGAAATTGTTAATAAGTAATAGTAATAGCAGCCAGCAATAGTAGCAACAGTTGCTTACTGTGATAATAACAATAATAATAATAATAATACACAAAAACAAAATGTTGTTGTAATTTAGTTGCCTCTGCTTTTAAACCACCGGTCTTATAACTAACGTCTGTCATCCATATCCAAACATACCACGCTGTTCATATTTGTATTTTACCATTGCATTGGAAAGAAACACTTGATCAACACACGCACTCTCTCTTTGGAAACTCACTATACACATTTGATTATTTCGTATTTTGTCTTGAATGTTGTACATTAACGATCACTTATTTATACTCATGGAGTGGAGTGTGTATGACCATACCTGGAGTTGTTGTTGATGGAAAGTGCTGGTCAGGCATAGATTTTTGAGCGACGCGGTTCGTTTCTTGTGGCATGCAAACGTGCTTCATGCACAAAACTTTAACGTATGATTAAAACAAACAAAAAAGTAAATAGAAAGAAAAAAAAGTTAAAATATTTTTGAAAACAAAACAAGCCAAGACAACAAATAATAAATTGCAAATTGTTTTGTTTGATATAGTGGCCTATAATTGGCAAAAGAAAATAGAGACAATTACAGCAATTATTTGTAGTTGTAGCAACAACAATATACGTGCATATATTTCTGATGGGTTTTTTCTGGAAAAATAAACAAAACTCTGGTTTAATTTAGATGTATAACACAATGGGTTCGATATGAAGTCGGTGATCAGTCATATTTTTTAACAGAAACCCTTTTTTATGAATAACCTAAAAATGAGTATAGATCCTTAGAATACTTTCCTATGTATTGAGAAAATAGTGAATGTATGAGATCACTTACATTTTCCATAAAAAA